>NW_027175530.1:0-139695 GCF_028021215.1 Eschrichtius robustus
GTAGCTTAGGGTTACGGTTAGGGTTAGGGTTAGGGTTAGCTTTAGGGTACGGCTTAGGGTACGGGTTCGGGTACGGGTTCGGGTACGGCGTAGGGTATGGGTTAGGGTTAGGGTTAGGGTTAGTTTGAGGGTTAGGGCTCGGTTTAGGGTACGGGTTAGGATTAGGGTTAGGGTTAGGGTTAGGGTTAGGGTTAGGGTTAGGGTTAGGGTTAGGGTTAGGGTTAGGGTTAGTTTGAAGGTTAGGGCTCGGTTTAGGGTACGGGTTAGGATTAGGGTTCGTGTTAGGGTTAGGGTAGGGGTTAGGGTTAGGGTACGCATTAGGGTTAGGGTAGTTATTAAACCTATCCCACTCTCTAGATACCCCTTAGCACGTCAAGGAATATTATTTGCGGGTCCAGCCATGGAGAAGAGTTTAGACACTAGGAGTAGATAAGGAACACACCCATTATCAAGAAATCACATTAGGATTCTCTTTTTAACCTGTTCCTTAATACACTAGTGCTTAGGAAATCTATTGGAGGCAGAAGCAGTCAAGGGTAGCTTAGGGTTAGGGTTACGGTGAGGGTTAGGGTTAGGGTATGGCTTAGGGTACGGGTTCGGGTACGGGTTCGGGTACGGCGTAGGGTATGGGTTAGGGTTAGGGTTAGGGTTAGTTTGAGGGTTAGGGCTCCGTTTAGGGTACGGGTTAGGATTAGGGTACGTGTTAGGCTTAGGGTAGGGGTTAGGGTTAGGGTACGCGTTAGGGTTAGGGTAGTTATTAAACCTATCCCACTCTCTAGATACCCCTTAGCACGTCAAGGAATATTATTTGGGGGTCCAGCCATGGAGAAGAGTTTAGACACTAGGAGAAGATAAGGAACACACCCATTATCAAGAAATCACATTAGGATTCTCTTTTTAACCTGTTCCTTAAAACACTAGTGCTTAGGAAATCTATTGGAGGCAGAAGCAGTCAAGGGTAGCTTAGGGTTAGGGTTAGGGTTAGGGCTAGGGTTAGGACACGGCTTAGGGTACGGGTTCGGGTACGGGTTCGTGTACGGCGTAGGGTATGGGTTTGGGTTAGGGTTAGGGTTAGTTTGAAGCTTAGGGCTCGGTTTAGGGTATGGGTTAGGATTAGGGTTCGTGATAGGGTTAGGGTAGGGGTTAGGGTTAGGGTACGCGTTAGGGTTAGGGTAGTTATTAAACCTATCCCACTCTCTAGATACCCCTTAGCACGTCAAGGAATATTATTTGGGGGTCCAGCCATGGAGAAGAGTTTAGACACTAGGAGAAGATAAGGAACACACCCATTATCCTGAAATCACATTAGGATTCTCTTTTTAACCTGTTCCTTAATACACTAGTGCTTAGGAAATCTATTGGAGGCAGAAGCAGTCAAGGGTAGCTTAGGGTTAGGGTTACGGTTAGGGTTAGGGTTAGGGTATGGCTTAGGGTACGGGTTCGGGTACGGCGTAGGGTATGGGATAGGGTTAGGGTTAGGGTTAGTTTGAGGGTTAGGGCTCGGTTTAGGGTACGGGTTAGGATTAGGGTACGTGTTAGGGTTAGGGTAGGGGTTAGGGTTAGGGTACGCGTTAGGGTTAGGGTAGTTATTAAACCTATCCCACTCTCTAGATACCCCTTAGCACGTCAAGGAATATTAATTGGGGGTCCAGCCATGGAGAAGAGTTTAGACACTAGGAGAAGATAAGGAACACACCCATTATCAAGAAATCACATTAGGATTCTCTTTTTAACCTGTTCCTTAATAAACACTAGTGCTTAGGAAATCTATTGGAGGCAGAAGCAGTCAAGGGTAGCTTAGGGTTAGGGTTAGGGTTAGCGTACGGCTTAGGGTACGGGTTCGGTTACGGGTTCGGGTACGGGTTCGGGTACGGCGTAGGGTATGGGTTCGGTTTAGGGTTAGGGTTAGTTTGAGGGTTAGGCTCGGTTTAGGTTACGGGTTAGGATTAGGGTACGTGTTAGGGTTAGGGTACGCGTTAGGTTAGGATACGCGTTAGGGTTAGGGTAGTTATTAAACATATCCCACTCTCTAGATACCCCTTAGCACGTCAAGGTATATTATTTGGGGGTCCATCCATGGTGAAGAGTTTAGACACTAGGAGAAGATAAGGAACACAGCCATTATCAAGAAATCACATTAGGATTCTCTTTTTAACCTGTTCCTTAAAACACTAGTGCTTAGGAAATCTATTGGAGGCAGAAGCAGTCAAGGGTAGCTTAGGGTTAGGGTTTGGGTTAGCGTACGGCTTAGGGTACGGGTTCGGGTACGGGTTCGGGTACGGGTTTGGGTATGGCGTACGATATGGGTTAGGGTTAGGGTTAGGGTTAGTTTGAGGGTTAGGGCTCGGTTTAGGGTACGGGTTAGGATTAGGGTACGTGTTAGGGTTAGGGTAGGGGTTAGGGTTAGGGTACGCATTAGGGTTAGGGTAGTTATTAAACCTATCCCACTCTCTAGATACCCCTTAGCACGTCAAGGAATATTATTTGGGTGTCCAGCCATGGAGAAGAGTTTAGACACTAGGAGAAGATAAGGAACACACCCATTATCAAGAAATCACATTAGGATTCTCTTTTTAACCTGTTCCTTAAAACACTAGTGCTTAGGAAATCTATTGGAGGCAGAAGCAGTCAAGGGTAGCTTAGGGTTAGGGTTTGGGTTAGGGTACGGCTTAGGGTACGGGTTCGGGTACGGGTTCGGGTACGGGTTTGGGTATGGCGTACGATATGGGTTAGGGTTAGGGTTAGGGTTAGTTTGAGGGTTAGGGCTCGGTTTAGGGTACGGGTTAGGATTAGGGTACGTGTTAGGGTTAGGGTAGGGGTTAGGGTTAGGGTACGCGTTAGGGTTAGGGTAGTTAGTAAACCTATCCCACTCTCTAGATACCCCTTAGCACGTCTAGGAATATTATTTGGGGTGTCCAGCCATGGAGAAGAGTTTAGACACTAGGAGAAGATAAGGATCACACCCATTATCAAGAAATCACATTACGATTCTCTTTTTAACCTGTTCCTTAAAACACTAGTGCTTAGGAAATCTATTGGAGCAGAAGCAGTCAAGGGTAGCTTAGGGTTAGGGTTAGGGTTAGGGTTAGGGTTAGGGTACGGCTTAGGGTACGGTTTCGGGTACGGGTTCGTGTACGGCGTAGGGTATGGGTTAGGGTTAGGGTTACGGTTAGTTTGAAGGTTAGGGCTCGGTTTAGGGTACAGGTTAGGATTAGGGTTCGTGTTAGTGTTAGGGTAGGGGTTAGGGTTAGGGTACGCGTTAGGTTTAGGGTAGTTATTAAACCTATCCCACTCCCTAGATACCCCTTAGCACGTCAAGGAATATTATTTGGGGGTCCAGCCATGGAGAAGAGTTTAGACAGTAGGAGAAGATAAGGAACACACCCATTATCCTGAAATCACATTAGGATTCTCTTTTTAACCTGTTCCTTAATACACTAGTGCTTAGGAAATCTATTGGAGGCAGAAGCAGTCAAGGGTAGCTTAGGTTTAGGGTTAGGTTTAGGGTTAGGGTTAGGGTTAGGGTTAGGGTTAGGGTAAGGCTTAGTGTACGGGTTCGGGTACGGGTTCGGGTATGGCGTAGGGTATGGGTTATGGTTAGGGTTAGGGTTAGTTTGAGGGTTAGGGCTCGGTTTAGGTTACGGGTTAGGATTAGGGTACGTCTTAGGGTTAGGGTAGGGGTTAGGGTTAGGGTACGCGTTAGGGTTAGGGTAGTTATTAAACCTATCCCACTCTCTAGATAACCCTTAGCACGTCAAGGAATATTATTTGGGGGTCCAGCCATGGAGAAGAGTTTAGACACTAGGAGAAGATAAGGAACACACCCATTATCAAGAAATCACATTAGGATTCTCTTTTTAACCTGTTCCTTAAAACACTAGTGCTTAGGAAATCTATTGGAGGCAGAAGCAGTCAAGGGTACCTTAGGGTTAGGGTTTGGGTTAGGGTACGGCTTAGGGTACGGGTTCGGGTACGGGTTCGGGTACGGGTTTGGGTATGGCGTACGATATGGCTTAGGGTTAGGGTTAGGGTTAGTTTGAGGGTTAGGGCTCGGTTTAGGGTACGGGTTAGGATTAGGGTACGTGTTAGTGTTAGGGTAGGGGTTAGGGTTAGGGGTACGCGTTAGGTTTAGGGTAGTTATTAAACCTATCCCACTCCCTAGATACCCCTTAGCACGTCAAGGAATATTATTTGGGGGTCCAGCCATGGAGAAGAGTTTAGACACTAGGAGAAGATAAGGAACACACCCATTATCAAGAAATCACATTAGGATTCTCTTTTTAACCTGTTCCTTAAAACACTAGTGCTTAGGAAATCTATTGGAGGCAGAAGCAGTCAAGGGTAGCTTAGGGTTAGGGTTAGGGTTAGGGCTAGGGTTAGGACACGGCTTAGGGTACGGGTTCGGGTACGGGTTCGTGTACGGCGTAGGGTATGTGTTTGGGTTAGTGTTAGGGTTAGTTTGAAGCTTAGGGCTCGGTTTAGGGTATGGGTTAGGATTAGGGTTCGTGTTAGGGTTAGGGTAGGGGTTAGGGTTAGGGTACGCGTTAGGGTTAGGGTAGTTATTAAACCTATCCCACTCTCTAGATACCCCTTAGCACGTCAAGGAATATTATTTGGGGGTCCAGCCATGGAGAAGAGTTTAGACACTAGGAGAAGTTAAGGAACACACCCATTATCCTGAAATCCCATTAGGATTCTCTTTTTAACCTGTTCCTTAATACACTAGTGCTTAGGAAATCTACTGGAGGCAGAAGCAGTCAAGGGTAGCTTAGGGTTAGGGTTACGGTTAGGGTTAGGGTTAGGGTATGGCTTAGGGTACGGGTTCGGGTACGGGTTCGGGTACGGCGTAGGGTATGGGTTAGTGTTAGGGTTAGGGTTAGTTTGAGGGTTAGGGCTCCGTTTAGGGTACGGGTTAGGATTAGGGTACGTGTTAGGGTTAGGGTAGGGGTTAGGGTTAGGGTACGCGTTAGGGTTAGGGTAGTTATTAAACCTATCCCACTCTCTAGATACCCCTTAGCACGTCAAGGAATATTAATTGGGGGTCCAGCTATGGAGAAGAGTTTAGACACTAGGAGAAGATAAGGAACACACCCATTATCAAGAAATCACATTAGGATTCTCTTTTTAACCTGTTCCTTAAAACACTAGTGCTTAGGAAATCTATTGGAGGCAGAAGCAGTCAAGGGTAGCTTAGGGTTAGTGTTAGGGTTAGGGTTAGGGTTAGGGTTAGGGTACGGCTTAGGGTAAGGTTTCGGGTACGGGTTCGTGTACGGCGTAGGGTATGTGTTAGGGTTAGGTTTAGGGTTAGTTTGCAGGTTAGGGCTCGGTTTAGGGTACGGGTTAGGATTAGGGATCGTGTTAGGGTTAGGGTAGGGGTTAGGGTTAGGGTACGCGTTAGGGTTAGGGTAGTTATTAAACCTATCCCACTCTCTAGATACCCCTTAGCACGTCAAGGAATATTATTTGGGGGTCCAGCCATGGAGAAGAGTTTAGACAATAGGAGAAGATAAGGAACACACCCATTATCCTGAAATCACATTAGGATTCTCTTTTTAACCTGTTCCTTAATACACTAGTGCTTAGGAAATCTATTGTAGGCAGAAGCAGTCAAGGGTAGCTTAGGGTTAGGGTTAGGATTAGGGTTAGGGTTAGGGTACGGCTTAGGGTACGTGTTCGGGTACTGGTTCGGGTACGGCGTAGGGTATGGGTTAGGGTTAGGGTTAGGGTTAGTTTGAGGGTTAGGGCTCGGTTTAGGTTACGGGTTAGGATTAGGGTACGTGTTAGGGTTAGGGTAGGGGTTAGGGTTAGGGTACGCGTTAGGGTTAGTGTAGTTATTAAACCTATCCCACTCTCTAGATACCCCTTAGCACGTCAAAGAATATTATTTGGGGGTCCAGCCATGGAGAAGAGTTTAGACACTAGGAGAAGATAAGGAACACACCCATTATCAAGAAATCACATTAGGATTCTCTTTTTAACCTGTTCCTTAAAACACTAGTGCTTAGGAAATCTATTGGAGGCAGAAGCAGTCAAGGGTAGCTTAGGGTTAGGGTTAGGGTTAGGGTTAGGGTTAGCTTTAGGGTACGGTTTAGGGTACGGGTTCGGGTACGGGTTCGGGTACGGCGTAGGGTATGGGTTAGGGTTAGGGTTAGGGTTAGTTTGAGGGTTAGGGCTCGGTTTAGGGTACGGGTTAGGATTACGGTACGTGTTAGGGTTATGGTAGGGGTTAGGGTTAGGTTACGCGTTAGGGTTAGGGTAGTTAGTAAACCTATCCCACTCTCTAGATACCCCTTAGCACGTCAAGGAATATTATTTGGGGGTCCAGCCATGGAGAAGAGTTTAGACACTAGGAGAAGATAAGGAACACACCCATTATCAAGAAATCACATTAGGATTCTCTTTTTAACCTATTCCTTAAAACACTAGTGCTTAGGAAATCTATTGGAGGCAGAAGCAGTCAAGGGTAGCTTAGGGTTAGGGTTAGGTTTAGGGTTAGGGTTAGGGTTAGCGTACGGCTTAGGGTACGGTTTCGGGTACGGGTTCGTGTACGGCGTAGGGTATGGGTTAGGGTTAGGGTTAGTTTGAAGGTTAGGGCTCGGTTTAGGGTACGGTTTAGGATTAGGGTACGTGTTAGGGTTAGGGTAGGGGTTAGGGTTAGGGTACGCGTTAGGGTTAGGGTAGTTATTAAACCTATCCCACTCTCTAGATACCCCTTAGCACGTCAAGGAATATTATTTGGGTGTCCAGCCATGGAGAAGAGTTTAGACACTAGGAGAAGATAAGGAACACACCCATTATCAATAAATCACATTAGGATTCTCTTTTTAACCTGTTCCTTAAAACACTAGTGCTTAGGAAATCTATTGGAGGCAGAAGCAGTCAAGGGTAGCTTAGGGTTAGGGTTTGGGTTAGGGTACGGCTTAGGGTACGGGTTCGGGTACGGGTTCGGGTACGGGTTTGGGTATGGCGTACGATATGGGTTAGGGTTAGGGTTAGGGTTAGTTTGAGGGTTAGGGCTCGGTTTAGGTTACGGGTTAGGATTAGGGTACGTGTTAGGGTTAGGGTAGGGGTTAGGGTTAGGGTACGCGTTAGGGTTAGGGTAGTTAGTAAACCTATCCCACTCTCTAGATACCCCTTAGCACGTCAAGGAATATTATTTGGGTGTCCAGCCATGGAGAAGAGTTTAGACACTAGGAGAAGATAAGGATCACACCCATTATCAAGAAATCACATTACGATTCTCTTTTTAACCTGTTCCTTAAAACACTAGTGCTTAGGAAATCTATTGGAGGCAGAAGCAGTCAAGGGTAGCTTAGGGTTAGGGTTAGGGTTAGGGTTAGGGTTAGGGTACGGCTTAGGGTACGGGTTCGGGTACGGGTTCGTGTACGGCGTAGGGTATGGGTTAGGGTTAGGGTTAGGGTTAGTTTGAAGGTTAGGGCTCGGTTTAGGGTACAGGTTAGGATTAGGGTTCGTGTTAGTGTTAGGGTAGGGGTTAGGGTTAGGGTACGCGTTAGGTTTAGGGTAGTTATTAAACCTATCCCACTCCCTAGATACCCCTTAGCACGTCAAGGAATATTATTTGGGGGTCCAGCCATGGAGAAGAGTTTAGACAGTAGGAGAAGATAAGGAACACACCCATTATCCTGAAATCACATTAGGATTCTCTTTTTAACCTGTTCCTTAATACACTAGTGCTTAGGAAATCTATTGGAGGCAGAAGCAGTCAAGGGGAGCTTAGGTTTAGGGTTAGGTTTAGGGTTAGGGTTAGGGTTAGGGTTAGGGTTAGGGTACGGCTTAGTGTACGGGTTCGGGTACGGGTTCGGGTATGGCGTAGGGTATGGGTTAGGGTTAGGGTTAGGGTTAGTTTGAGGGTTAGGGCTCGGTTTAGGTTACGGGTTAGGATTAGGGTACGTCTTAGGGTTAGGGTAGGGGTTAGGGTTAGGGTACGCGTTAGGGTTAGGGTAGTTATTAAACCTATCCCACTCTCTAGATAACCCTTAGCACGTCAAGGAATATTATTTGGGGGTCCAGCCATGGAGAAGAGTTTAGACACTAGGAGAAGATAAGGAACACACCCATTATCAATAAATCACATTAGGATTCTCTTTTTAACCTGTTCCTTAAAACACTAGTGCTTAGGAAATCTATTGGAGGCAGAAGCAGTCAAGGGTAGCTTTGGGTTAGGGTTTGGGTTAGGGTACGGCTTAGGGTACGGGTTCGCGTACGGGATCGGGTACGGGTTTGGGTATGGCGTACGATATGGGTTAGGGTTAGGTTTAGGGTTAGTTTGAGGGTTAGGGCTCGGTTTAGGGAACGGGTTAGGATTAGGGTACGTGTTAGGGTTAGGGTAGGGGTTAGGGTTAGGGTACGCGTTAGGGTTAGGATAGTTATTAAACCTATCCCACTCTCTAGATACCCCTTAGCACGTCAAGGAATATTATTTGGGTGTCCAGCCATGGAGAAGAGTTTAGACACTAGGAGAAGATAAGGATCACACCCATTATCAAGAAATCACATTAGGATTCTCTTTTTAACCTGTTCCTTAAAACACTAGTGCTTAGGAAATCTATTGGAGGCAGAAGCAGTCAAGGGTAGCTTAGGGTTACGGTTAGGGTTAGGGTTAGGGTTAGCTTTAGGGTACGGCTTAGGGTACGGGTTCGGGTACGGGTTCGGGTACGGCGTAGGGTATGGGTTAGGGTTAGGGTTAGGGTTAGTTTGAGGGTTAGGGCTCGGTTTAGGGTACGGGTTAGGATTAGGGTTAGGGTTAGGGTTAGGGTTAGGGTTAGGGTTAGGGTTAGGGTTAGGGTTAGGGTTAGGGTTAGTTTGAAGGTTAGGGCTCGGTTTAGGGTACGGGTTAGGATTAGGGTTCGTGTTAGGGTTAGGGTAGGGGTTAGGGTTAGGGTACGCATTAGGGTTAGGGTAGTTATTAAACCTATCCCACTCTCTAGATACCCCTTAGCACGTCAAGGAATATTATTTGCGGGTCCAGCCATGGAGAAGAGTTTAGACACTAGGAGTAGATAAGGAACACACCCATTATCAAGAAATCACATTAGGATTCTCTTTTTAACCTGTTCCTTAATACACTAGTGCTTAGGAAATCTATTGGAGGCAGAAGCAGTCAAGGGTAGCTTAGGGTTAGGGTTACGGTGAGGGTTAGGGTTAGGGTATGGCTTAGGGTACGGGTTCGGGTACGGGTTCGGGTACGGCGTAGGGTATGGGTTAGGGTTAGGGTTAGGGTTAGTTTGAGGGTTAGGGCTCCGTTTAGGGTACGGGTTAGGATTAGGGTACGTGTTAGGCTTAGGGTAGGGGTTAGGGTTAGGGTACGCGTTAGGGTTAGGGTAGTTATTAAACCTATCCCACTCTCTAGATACCCCTTAGCACGTCAAGGAATATTATTTGGGGGTCCAGCCATGGAGAAGAGTTTAGACACTAGGAGAAGATAAGGAACACACCCATTATCAAGAAATCACATTAGGATTCTCTTTTTAACCTGTTCCTTAAAACACTAGTGCTTAGGAAATCTATTGGAGGCAGAAGCAGTCAAGGGTAGCTTAGGGTTAGGGTTAGGGTTAGGGCTAGGGTTAGGACACGGCTTAGGGTACGGGTTCGGGTACGGGTTCGTGTACGGCGTAGGGTATGGGTTTGGGTTAGGGTTAGGGTTAGTTTGAAGCTTAGGGCTCGGTTTAGGGTATGGGTTAGGATTAGGGTTCGTGTTAGGGTTAGGGTAGGGGTTAGGGTTAGGGTACGCGTTAGGGTTAGGGTAGTTATTAAACCTATCCCACTCTCTAGATACCCCTTAGCACGTCAAGGAATATTATTTGGGGGTCCCAGCCATGGAGAAGAGTTTAGACACTAGGAGAAGATAAGGAACACACCCATTATCCTGAAATCACATTAGGATTCTCTTTTTAACCTGTTCCTTAATACACTAGTGCTTAGGAAATCTATTGGAGGCAGAAGCAGTCAAGGGTAGCTTAGGGTTAGGGTTACGGTTAGGGTTAGGGTTAGGGTATGGCTTAGGGTACGGGTTCGGGTACGGCGTAGGGTATGGGATAGGGTTAGGGTTAGGGTTAGTTTGAGGGTTAGGGCTCGGTTTAGGGTACGGGTTAGGATTAGGGTACGTGTTAGGGTTAGGGTAGGGGTTAGGGTTAGGGTACGCGTTAGGGTTAGGGTAGTTATTAAACCTATCCCACTCTCTAGATACCCCTTAGCACGTCAAGGAATATTAATTGGGGGTCCAGCCATGGAGAAGAGTTTAGACACTAGGAGAAGATAAGGAACACACCCATTATCAAGAAATCACATTAGGATTCTCTTTTTAACCTGTTCCTTAAAACACTAGTGCTTAGGAAATCTATTGGAGGCAGAAGCAGTCAAGGGTAGCTTAGGGTTAGGGTTAGGGTTAGCGTACGGCTTAGGGTACGGGTTCGGTTACGGGTTCGGGTACGGGTTCGGGTACGGCGTAGGGTATGGGTTCGGTTTAGGGTTAGGGTTAGTTTGAGGGTTAGGGCTCGGTTTAGGTTACGGGTTAGGATTAGGGTACGTGTTAGGGTTAGGGTACGCGTTAGGGTTAGGATACGCGTTAGGGTTAGGGTAGTTATTAAACATATCCCACTCTCTAGATACCCCTTAGCACGTCAAGGTATATTATTTGGGGGTCCATCCATGGAGAAGAGTTTAGACACTAGGAGAAGATAAGGAACACAGCCATTATCAAGAAATCACATTAGGATTCTCTTTTTAACCTGTTCCTTAAAACACTAGTGCTTAGGAAATCTATTGGAGGCAGAAGCAGTCAAGGGTAGCTTAGGGTTAGGGTTTGGGTTAGCGTACGGCTTAGGGTACGGGTTCGGGTACGGGTTCGGGTACGGGTTTGGGTATGGCGTACGATATGGGTTAGGGTTAGGGTTAGGGTTAGTTTGAGGGTTAGGGCTCGGTTTAGGGTACGGGTTAGGATTAGGGTACGTGTTAGGGTTAGGGTAGGGGTTAGGGTTAGGGTACGCATTAGGGTTAGGGTAGTTATTAAACCTATCCCACTCTCTAGATACCCCTTAGCACGTCAAGGAATATTATTTGGGTGTCCAGCCATGGAGAAGAGTTTAGACACTAGGAGAAGATAAGGAACACACCCATTATCAAGAAATCACATTAGGATTCTCTTTTTAACCTGTTCCTTAAAACACTAGTGCTTAGGAAATCTATTGGAGGCAGAAGCAGTCAAGGGTAGCTTAGGGTTAGGGTTAGGTTTAGGTTTAGGGTTAGGGTTAGGGTACGGCTTAGTGTACGGGTTCGGGTACGGGTTCGGGTATGGCGTAGTGTATGGGTTAGGGTTAGGGTTAGGGTTAGTTTGAGGGTTAGGGCTCGATTTAGGTTACGGGTTAGGATTAGGGTACATCTTAGGGTTAGGGTAGGGGTTAGGGTTAGGGTACGCGTTAGGGTTAGGGTAGTTATTAAACCTATCCCACTCTCTAGATAACCCTTAGCACGTCAAGGAATATTATTTGGGGGTCCAGCCATGGAGAAGAGTTTAGACACTAGGAGAAGATAAGGAACACACCCATTATCAAGAAATCACATTAGGATTCTCTTTTTAACCTGTTCCTTAAAACACTAGTGCTTAGGAAATCTATTGGAGGCAGAAGCAGTCAAGGGTAGCGTAGGGTTAGTGTTAGGGTTAGGGTTAGGGTTAGCTTTAGGGTACGGCTTAGGGTACGGGTTCGGTACGGGTTCGGGTACGGCGTAGGGTATGGGTTAGGGTTAGGGTTAGGGTTAGTTTGAGGGTTAGGGCTCGGTTTAGGGTACGGGTTAGGATTAGGGTACGTGTTAGGGTTAGGGTACGCGTTAGGGTTAGGGTAGTTATTAAACCTATCCCACTCTCTAGATACCCCTTAGCACGTCAAGGAATATTAATTGGGGGTCCAGCCATGGAGAAGAGTTTAGACACTAGGAGAAGATAAGGAACACACCCATTATCAAGAAATCACATTAGGATTCTCTTTTTAACCTGTTCCTTAATACACTAGTGCTTAGGAAATCTATTGGAGGCAGAAGCATTCAAGGGTAGCTTAGGGTTAGGGTTACGGTGAGGGTTAGGGTTAGGGTATGGCTTAGGGTACGGGTTCGGGTACGGGTTCGGGTACGGCGTAGGGTATGGGTTAGGGTTAGGGTTAGGGTTAGTTTGAGGGTTAGGGCTCCGTTTAGGGTACGGGTTAGGATTAGGGTACGTGTTAGGGTTAGGGTAGGGGTTAGGGTTAGGGTATGCGTTAGGGTTAGGGTAGTTATTAAACCTATCCCACTCTCTACATACCCCTTAGCACGTCAAGGAATATTATTTGGGGGTCCAGCCATGGAGAAGAGTTTAGACACTAGGAGAAGATAAGGAACACACCCATTATCAAGAAATCACATTAGGATTCTCTTTTTAACCTGTTCCTTAAAACACTAGTGCTTAGGAAATCTATTGGAGGCAGAAGCAGTCAAGGGTAGCTTAGGGTTAGGGTTAGGGTTAGGGCTAGGGTTAGGACACGGCTTAGGGTACGGGTTCGGGTACGGGTTCGTGTACGGCGTAGGGTATGGGTTTGTGTTAGGGTTAGGGTTAGTTTGAAGCTTAGGGCTCGGTTTAGGGTATGGGTTAGGATTAGGGTTTGTGTTAGGGTTAGGGTAGGGGTTAGGGTTAGGGTACGCGTTAGGGTTAGGGTAGTTATTAAACCTATCCCACTCTCTAGATACCCCTTAGCACGTCAAGGAATATTATTTGGGGGTCCAGCCATGGAGAAGAGTTTAGACACTAGGAGAAGATAAGGAACACACCCATTATCCTGAAATCACATTCGGATTCTCTTTTTAACCTGTTCCTTAATACACTAGTGCTTAGGAAATCTATTGGAGGCAGAAGCAGTCAAGGGTAGCTTAGGGTTAGGGTTACGGTTAGGGTTAGGGTTAGGGTATGGCTTAGGGTACGGGTTCGGATACGGGTTCGGGTACGGCTTAGGGTATGGGTTAGGGTTAGGGTTAGGGTTAGTTTGAGGATTAGGGCTCGGTTTAGGGTACGGGTTAGGATTAGGGTACGTGTTAGGGTTAGGGTAGGAGTTAGGGTTAGGGTACGCGTTAGGGTTAGGGTAGTTATTAAACCTATCCCACTCTCTAGATACCCCTTAGCACGTCAAGGAATATTATTTGGGGGTCCAGCCATGGAGAAGAGTTTAGACACTAGGAGAAGATAAGGAACACACCCATTATCAAGAAATCACATTAGGATTCTCTTTTTAACCTGTTCCTTAAAACACTAGTGCTTAGGAAATCTATTGGAGGCAGAAGCAGTCAAGGGTAGCTTAGGGTTAGGGTTAGGGTTAGGGTACGGCTTAGGGTACGGGTTCGGTTACGGGTTCGGGTACGGGTTCGGGTACGGCGTAGGGTATGGGTTAGGGTTAGGGTTAGGGTTAGTTTGAGGGTTAGGGCTCGGTTTAGGGTACGGGTTAGGATTAGTGTACGTGTTAGGGTTAGGGTAGAGGTTAGGGTTAGGTTACGCGTTAGGGTTAGGGTAGTTATTAAACCTATCCCACTCTCTAGATACCCCTTAGCACGTCAAGGAATATTATTTGGGGGTCCAGCCTTGGAGAAGAGTTTAGACACTAGGAGAAGATAAGGAACACACCCATTATCAAGAAATCACATTAGGATTCTCTTTTTAACCTGTTCCTTAAAACACTAGTGCTTAGGAAATCTATTGGAGGCAGAAGCAGTCAAGGGTAGCTTAGGGTTAGGGTTACGGTTATGGTTAGGGTTAGGGTTAGGGTACGGCTTAGGGTACGGGTTCGGGTACGGGTTCGTGTACGGCGTAGGGTATGGGTTAGGGTTAGGGTTAGGGTTAGTTTGAAGGTTAGGGCTCGGTTTAGGGTACGTGTTAGGATTAGGGTTCTTGTTAGGGTTAGGGTAGGGGTTAGGGTTAGGGTACGCGTTAGGGTTAGGGTAGTTATTAAACCTATCCCACTCTCTAGATACCCCTTAGCACGTCAAGGAATATTATTTGGGGGTCCAGCCATGGAGAAGAGTTTAGACAATAGGAGAAGATAAGGAACACACCCATTATCCTGAAATCACATTAGGATTCTCTTTTTAACCTGTTCCTTAAAACACTAGTGCTTAGGAAATCTATTGTAGGCAGAAGCAGTCAAGGGTAGCTTAGGGTTAGTGTTAGGATTAGGGTTAGGGTTAGGGTACGGCTTAGGGTACGGCTTCGGGTACTGGTTCGGGTACGGCGTAGGGTATGGGTTAGGGTTAGGGTTAGGGTTAGTTTGAGGTTTAGGGCTCGGTTTAGGTTACGGGTTAGGATTAGGATACGTGTTAGGGTTAGGGTAGGGGATAGGGTTAGGGTACGCGTTAGGGTTAGGGTAGTTATTAAACCTATCCCACTCTCTAGATACCCCTTAGCACGTCAAGGAATATTAATTGGGGGTCCAGCCATGGAGAAGAGTTTAGACACTAGGAGAAGATAAGGAACACACCCATTATCAAGAAATCACATTAGGATTCTCTTTTTAACCTGTTCCTTAAAACACTAGTGCTTAGGAAATCTATTGGAGGCAGAAGCAGTCAAGGGTAGCTTAGGGTTAGGGTTAGGGTTAGGGTTAGGGTTAGGGTACGGCTTAGGGTACGGGTTCGGGTACGGGTTCGTGTACGGCGTAGGGTATGGTTTAGGGTTAGGGTTAGGGTTAGTTTGAAGGTTAGGGCTCGGTTTAGGGTACAGGTTAGGATTAGGGTTCGTGTTAGTGTTAGGGTAGGGGTTAGGGTTAGGGTACGCGTTAGGTTTAGGGTAGTTATTAAACCTATCCCACTCCCTAGATACCCCTTAGCACGTCAAGGAATATTATTTGGGGGTCCAGCCATGGAGAAGAGTTTAGACAGTAGGAGAAGATAAGGAACACACCCATTATCCTGAAATCACATTAGGATTCTCTTTTTAACCTGTTCCTTAATACACTAGTGCTTAGGAAATCTATTGGAGGCAGAAGCAGTCAAGGGGAGCTTAGGTTTAGGGTTAGGTTTAGGGTTAGGGTTAGGGTTAGGGTTAGGGTTAGGGTACGGCTTAGTGTACGGGTTCGGGTACGGGTTCGGGTATGGCGTAGGGTATGGGTTAGGGTTAGGGTTAGGGTTAGTTTGAGGGTTAGGGCTCGGTTTAGGTTACGGGTTAGGATTAGGGTACGTCTTAGGGTTAGGGTAGGGGTTAGGGTTAGGGTACGCGTTAGGGTTAGGGTAGTTATTAAACCTATCCCACTCTCTAGATAACCCTTAGCACGTCAAGGAATATTATTTGGGGGTCCAGCCATGGAGAAGAGTTTAGACACTAGGAGAAGATAAGGAACACACCCATTATCAATAAATCACATTAGGATTCTCTTTTTAACCTGTTCCTTAAAACACTAGTGCTTAGGAAATCTATTGGAGGCAGAAGCAGTCAAGGGTAGCTTTGGGTTAGGGTTTGGGTTAGGGTACGGCTTAGGGTACGGGTTCGCGTACGGGATCGGGTACGGGTTTGGGTATGGCGTACGATATGGGTTAGGGTTAGGTTTAGGGTTAGTTTGAGGGTTAGGGCTCGGTTTAGGGAACGGGTTAGGATTAGGGTACGTGTTAGGGTTAGGGTAGGGGTTAGGGTTAGGGTACGCGTTAGGGTTAGGATAGTTATTAAACCTATCCCACTCTCTAGATACCCCTTAGCACGTCAAGGAATATTATTTGGGTGTCCAGCCATGGAGAAGAGTTTAGACACTAGGAGAAGATAAGGATCACACCCATTATCAAGAAATCACATTAGGATTCTCTTTTTAACCTGTTCCTTAAAACACTAGTGCTTAGGAAATCTATTGGAGGCAGAAGCAGTCAAGGGTAGCTTAGGGTTACGGTTAGGGTTAGGGTTAGGGTTAGCTTTAGGGTACGGCTTAGGGTACGGGTTCGGGTACGGGTTCGGGTACGGCGTAGGGTATGGGTTAGGGTTAGGGTTAGGGTTAGTTTGAGGGTTAGGGCTCGGTTTAGGGTACGGGTTAGGATTAGGGTTAGGGTTAGGGTTAGGGTTAGGGTTAGGGTTAGGGTTAGGGTTAGGGTTAGGGTTAGGGTTAGTTTGAAGGTTAGGGCTCGGTTTAGGGTACGGGTTAGGATTAGGGTTCGTGTTAGGGTTAGGGTAGGGGTTAGGGTTAGGGTACGCATTAGGGTTAGGGTAGTTATTAAACCTATCCCACTCTCTAGATACCCCTTAGCACGTCAAGGAATATTATTTGCGGGTCCAGCCATGGAGAAGAGTTTAGACACTAGGAGTAGATAAGGAACACACCCATTATCAAGAAATCACATTAGGATTCTCTTTTTAACCTGTTCCTTAATACACTAGTGCTTAGGAAATCTATTGGAGGCAGAAGCAGTCAAGGGTAGCTTAGGGTTAGGGTTACGGTGAGGGTTAGGGTTAGGGTATGGCTTAGGGTACGGGTTCGGGTACGGGTTCGGGTACGGCGTAGGGTATGGGTTAGGGTTAGGGTTAGGGTTAGTTTGAGGGTTAGGGCTCCGTTTAGGGTACGGGTTAGGATTAGGGTACGTGTTAGGCTTAGGGTAGGGGTTAGGGTTAGGGTACGCGTTAGGGTTAGGGTAGTTATTAAACCTATCCCACTCTCTAGATACCCCTTAGCACGTCAAGGAATATTATTTGGGGGTCCAGCCATGGAGAAGAGTTTAGACACTAGGAGAAGATAAGGAACACACCCATTATCAAGAAATCACATTAGGATTCTCTTTTTAACCTGTTCCTTAAAACACTAGTGCTTAGGAAATCTATTGGAGGCAGAAGCAGTCAAGGGTAGCTTAGGGTTAGGGTTAGGGTTAGGGCTAGGGTTAGGACACGGCTTAGGGTACGGGTTCGGGTACGGGTTCGTGTACGGCGTAGGGTATGGGTTTGGGTTAGGGTTAGGGTTAGTTTGAAGCTTAGGGCTCGGTTTAGGGTATGGGTTAGGATTAGGGTTCGTGTTAGGGTTAGGGTAGGGGTTAGGGTTAGGGTACGCGTTAGGGTTAGGGTAGTTATTAAACCTATCCCACTCTCTAGATACCCCTTAGCACGTCAAGGAATATTATTTGGGGGTCCAGCCATGGAGAAGAGTTTAGACACTAGGAGAAGATAAGGAACACACCCATTATCCTGAAATCACATTAGGATTCTCTTTTTAACCTGTTCCTTAATACACTAGTGCTTAGGAAATCTATTGGAGGCAGAAGCAGTCAAGGGTAGCTTAGGGTTAGGGTTACGGTTAGGGTTAGGGTTAGGGTATGGCTTAGGGTACGGGTTCGGGTACGGCGTAGGGTATGGGATAGGGTTAGGGTTAGGGTTAGTTTGAGGGTTAGGGCTCGGTTTAGGGTACGGGTTAGGATTAGGGTACGTGTTAGGGTTAGGGTAGGGGTTAGGGTTAGGGTACGCGTTAGGGTTAGGGTAGTTATTAAACCTATCCCACTCTCTAGATACCCCTTAGCACGTCAAGGAATATTAATTGGGGGTCCAGCCATGGAGAAGAGTTTAGACACTAGGAGAAGATAAGGAACACACCCATTATCAAGAAATCACATTAGGATTCTCTTTTTAACCTGTTCCTTAAAACACTAGTGCTTAGGAAATCTATTGGAGGCAGAAGCAGTCAAGGGTAGCTTAGGGTTAGGGTTAGGGTTAGCGTACGGCTTAGGGTACGGGTTCGGTTACGGGTTCGGGTACGGGTTCGGGTACGGCGTAGGGTATGGGTTCGGTTTAGGGTTAGGGTTAGTTTGAGGGTTAGGGCTCGGTTTAGGTTACGGGTTAGGATTAGGGTACGTGTTAGGGTTAGGGTACGCGTTAGGGTTAGGATACGCGTTAGGGTTAGGGTAGTTATTAAACATATCCCACTCTCTAGATACCCCTTAGCACGTCAAGGTATATTATTTGGGGGTCCATCCATGGAGAAGAGTTTAGACACTAGGAGAAGATAAGGAACACAGCCATTATCAAGAAATCACATTAGGATTCTCTTTTTAACCTGTTCCTTAAAACACTAGTGCTTAGGAAATCTATTGGAGGCAGAAGCAGTCAAGGGTAGCTTAGGGTTAGGGTTTGGGTTAGCGTACGGCTTAGGGTACGGGTTCGGGTACGGGTTCGGGTACGGGTTTGGGTATGGCGTACGATATGGGTTAGGGTTAGGGTTAGGGTTAGTTTGAGGGTTAGGGCTCGGTTTAGGGTACGGGTTAGGATTAGGGTACGTGTTAGGGTTAGGGTAGGGGTTAGGGTTAGGGTACGCATTAGGGTTAGGGTAGTTATTAAACCTATCCCACTCTCTAGATACCCCTTAGCACGTCAAGGAATATTATTTGGGTGTCCAGCCAAGGAGAAGAGTTTAGACACTAGGAGAAGATAAGGAACACACCCATTATCAAGAAATCACATTAGGATTCTCTTTTTAACCTGTTCCTTAAAACACTAGTGCTTAGGAAATCTATTGGAGGCAGAAGCAGTCAAGGGTAGCTTAGGGTTAGGGTTAGGTTTAGGTTTAGGGTTAGGGTTAGGGTACGGCTTAGTGTACGGGTTCGGGTACGGGTTCGGGTATGGCGTAGTGTATGGGTTAGGGTTAGGGTTAGGGTTAGTTTGAGGGTTAGGGCTCGATTTAGGTTACGGGTTAGGATTAGGGTACGTCTTAGGGTTAGGGTAGGGGTTAGGGTTAGGGTACGCGTTAGGGTTAGGGTAGTTATTAAACCTATCCCACTCTCTAGATAACCCTTAGCACGTCAAGGAATATTATTTGGGGGTCCAGCCATGGAGAAGAGTTTAGACACTAGGAGAAGATAAGGAACACACCCATTATCAAGAAATCACATTAGGATTCTCTTTTTAACCTGTTCCTTAAAACACTAGTGCTTAGGAAATCTATTGGAGGCAGAAGCAGTCAAGGGTAGCGTAGGGTTAGTGTTAGGGTTAGGGTTAGGGTTAGCTTTAGGGTACGGCTTAGGGTACGGGTTCGGTACGGGTTCGGGTACGGCGTAGGGTATGGGTTAGGGTTAGGGTTAGGGTTAGTTTGAGGGTTAGGGCTCGGTTTAGGGTACGGGTTAGGATTAGGGTACGTGTTAGGGTTAGGGTACGCGTTAGGGTTAGGGTAGTTATTAAACCTATCCCACTCTCTAGATACCCCTTAGCACGTCAAGGAATATTATTTGGGTGTCCAGCCATGGAGAAGAGTTTAGACACTAGGAGAAGATAAGGAACACACCCATTATCAAGAAATCACATTAGGATTCTCTTTTTAACCTGTTCCTTAATACACTAGTGCTTAGGAAATCTATTGGAGGCAGAAGCATTCAAGGGTAGCTTAGGGTTAGGGTTACGGTGAGGGTTAGGGTTAGGGTATGGCTTAGGGTACGGGTTCGGGTACGGGTTCGGGTACGGCGTAGGGTATGGGTTAGGGTTAGGGTTAGGGTTAGTTTGAGGGTTAGGGCTCCGTTTAGGGTACGGGTTAGGATTAGGGTACGTGTTAGGGTTAGGGTAGGGGTTAGGGTTAGGGTATGCGTTAGGGTTAGGGTAGTTATTAAACCTATCCCACTCTCTACATACCCCTTAGCACGTCAAGGAATATTATTTGGGGGTCCAGCCATGGAGAAGAGTTTAGACACTAGGAGAAGATAAGGAACACACCCATTATCAAGAAATCACATTAGGATTCTCTTTTTAACCTGTTCCTTAAAACACTAGTGCTTAGGAAATCTATTGGAGGCAGAAGCAGTCAAGGGTAGCTTAGGGTTAGGGTTAGGGTTAGGGCTAGGGTTAGGACACGGCTTAGGGTACGGGTTCGGGTACGGGTTCGTGTACGGCGTAGGGTATGGGTTTGTGTTAGGGTTAGGGTTAGTTTGAAGCTTAGGGCTCGGTTTAGGGTATGGGTTAGGATTAGGGTTTGTGTTAGGGTTAGGGTAGGGGTTAGGGTTAGGGTACGCGTTAGGGTTAGGGTAGTTATTAAACCTATCCCACTCTCTAGATACCCCTTAGCACGTCAAGGAATATTATTTGGGGGTCCAGCCATGGAGAAGAGTTTAGACACTAGGAGAAGATAAGGAACACACCCATTATCCTGAAATCACATTCGGATTCTCTTTTTAACCTGTTCCTTAATACACTAGTGCTTAGGAAATCTATTGGAGGCAGAAGCAGTCAAGGGTAGCTTAGGGTTAGGGTTACGGTTAGGGTTAGGGTTAGGGTATGGCTTAGGGTACGGGTTCGGATACGGGTTCGGGTACGGCTTAGGGTATGGGTTAGGGTTAGGGTTAGGGTTAGTTTGAGGATTAGGGCTCGGTTTAGGGTACGGGTTAGGATTAGGGTACGTGTTAGGGTTAGGGTAGGAGTTAGGGTTAGGGTACGCGTTAGGGTTAGGGTAGTTATTAAACCTATCCCACTCTCTAGATACCCCTTAGCACGTCAAGGAATATTATTTGGGGGTCCAGCCATGGAGAAGAGTTTAGACACTAGGAGAAGATAAGGAACACACCCATTATCAAGAAATCACATTAGGATTCTCTTTTTAACCTGTTCCTTAAAACACTAGTGCTTAGGAAATCTATTGGAGGCAGAAGCAGTCAAGGGTAGCTTAGGGTTAGGGTTAGGGTTAGGGTACGGCTTAGGGTACGGGTTCGGTTACGGGTTCGGGTACGGGTTCGGGTACGGCGTAGGGTATGGGTTAGGGTTAGGGTTAGGGTTAGTTTGAGGGTTAGGGCTCGGTTTAGGGTACGGGTTAGGATTAGTGTACGTGTTAGGGTTAGGGTAGAGGTTAGGGTTAGGTTACGCGTTAGGGTTAGGGTAGTTATTAAACCTATCCCACTCTCTAGATACCCCTTAGCACGTCAAGGAATATTATTTGGGGGTCCAGCCTTGGAGAAGAGTTTAGACACTAGGAGAAGATAAGGAACACACCCATTATCAAGAAATCACATTAGGATTCTCTTTTTAACCTGTTCCTTAAAACACTAGTGCTTAGGAAATCTATTGGAGGCAGAAGCAGTCAAGGGTAGCTTAGGGTTAGGGTTACGGTTATGGTTAGGGTTAGGGTTAGGGTACGGCTTAGGGTACGGGTTCGGGTACGGGTTCGTGTACGGCGTAGGGTATGGGTTAGGGTTAGGGTTAGGGTTAGTTTGAAGGTTAGGGCTCGGTTTAGGGTACGTGTTAGGATTAGGGTTCTTGTTAGGGTTAGGGTAGGGGTTAGGGTTAGGGTACGCGTTAGGGTTAGGGTAGTTATTAAACCTATCCCACTCTCTAGATACCCCTTAGCACGTCAAGGAATATTATTTGGGGGTCCAGCCATGGAGAAGAGTTTAGACAATAGGAGAAGATAAGGAACACACCCATTATCCTGAAATCACATTAGGATTCTCTTTTTAACCTGTTCCTTAAAACACTAGTGCTTAGGAAATCTATTGTAGGCAGAAGCAGTCAAGGGTAGCTTAGGGTTAGTGTTAGGATTAGGGTTAGGGTTAGGGTACGGCTTAGGGTACGGCTTCGGGTACTGGTTCGGGTACGGCGTAGGGTATGGGTTAGGGTTAGGGTTAGGGTTAGTTTGAGGTTTAGGGCTCGGTTTAGGTTACGGGTTAGGATTAGGATACGTGTTAGGGTTAGGGTAGGGGATAGGGTTAGGGTACGCGTTAGGGTTAGGGTAGTTATTAAACCTATCCCACTCTCTAGATACCCCTTAGCACGTCAAGGAATATTAATTGGGGGTCCAGCCATGGAGAAGAGTTTAGACACTAGGAGAAGATAAGGAACACACCCATTATCAAGAAATCACATTAGGATTCTCTTTTTAACCTGTTCCTTAAAACACTAGTGCTTAGGAAATCTATTGGAGGCAGAAGCAGTCAAGGGTAGCTTAGGGTTAGGGTTAGGGTTAGGGTTAGGGTTAGGGTACGGCTTAGGGTACGGGTTCGGGTACGGGTTCGTGTACGGCGTAGGGTATGGTTTAGGGTTAGGGTTAGGGTTAGTTTGAAGGTTAGGGCTCGGTTTAGGGTACAGGTTAGGATTAGGGTTCGTGTTAGTGTTAGGGTAGGGGTTAGGGTTAGGGTACGCGTTAGGTTTAGGGTAGTTATTAAACCTATCCCACTCCCTAGATACCCCTTAGCACGTCAAGGAATATTATTTGGGGGTCCAGCCATGGAGAAGAGTTTAGACACTAGGAGAAGATAAGGAACACACCCATTATCCTGAAATCACATTAGGATTCTCTTTTTAACCTGTTCCTTAATACACTAGTGCTTAGGAAATCTACTGGAGGCAGAAGCAGTCAAGGGTAGCTTAGGGTTAGGGTTACGGTTAGGGTTAGGGTTAGGGTATGGCTTAGGGTACGGGTTCGAGTACGGGTTCGGGTACGGCGTAGGGTATGGGTTAGGGTTAGGGTTAGGGTTAGTTTGAGGGTTAGGGCTCCGTTTAGGGTACGGGTTAGGATTAGGGTACGTGTTAGGGTTAGGGTAGGGGTTAGGGTTAGGGTACGCCTTAGGGTTAGGGTAGTTATTAAACCTATCCCACTCTCTAGATACCCCTTAGCACGTCAAGGAATATTAATTGGGGGTCCAGCTATGGAGAAGAGTTTAGACACTAGGAGAAGATAAGGAACACACCCATTATCAAGAAATCACATTAGGATTCTCTTTTTAACCTGTTCCTTAAAACACTAGTGCTTAGGAAATCTATTGGAGGCAGAAGCAGTCAAGGGTAGCTTAGGGTTAGGGTTAGGATTAGGGTACGGCTTAGGGTACGGGTTCGGTTACGGGTTCGGGTACGGGTTCGGGTACGGCGTAGGGTATGGGTTAGGTTTAGGGTTAGGGTTAGTTTGAGGGATAGGGCTCGGTTTAGGTTACGAGTTAGGATTAGGGTACGTGTTAGGGTTAGGGTAGGGGTTAGGGTTAGGGTACGCGTTAGGGTTAGGGTAGTTATTAAACATATCCCACTCTCTAGATACCCCTTAGCACGTCAAGGTATATTATTTGGGGGTCCAGCCATGGAGAAGAGTTTAGACACTAGGAGAAGATAAGGAACACACCCATTATCAAGAAATCACATTAGGATTCTCTTTTTAACCTGTTCCTTAAAACACTAGTGCTAAGGAAATCTATTGGAGGCAGAAGCAGTCAAGGGTAGCTTAGGGTTAGGGTTTGGGTTAGCGTACGGCTTAGGGTACGGATTCGGGTACGGGTTCGGGTACGGGTTTGCGTATGGCGTAGGGTATGGGTTAGGGTTAGGGTTAGGGTTAGTTTGAAGGTTAGGGCTCGGTTTAGGGTACGGGTTAGGATTAGGGTTCGTGTTAGGGTTAGGGTAGGGGTTAGGGTTAGGGTACGCGTTAGGGTTAGGGTAGTTATTAAACCTATCCCACTCTCTAGATACCCCGTAGCACGTCAAGGAATATTATTTGGGGGTCCAGCCATGGAGAAGAGTTTAGACAATAGGAGAAGATAAGGAACACACCCATTATCCTGAAATCACATTAGGATTCTCTTTTTAACCTGTTCCTTAAAACACTAGTGCTTAGGAAATCTATTGTAGGCAGAAGCAGTCAAGGGTAGCTTAGGGTTAGTGTTAGGATTAGGGTTAGGGTTAGGGTACGGCTTAGGGTACGGCTTCGGGTACTGGTTCGGGTACGGCGTAGGGTATGGGTTAGGGTTAGGGTTAGGGTTAGTTTGAGGGTTAGGGCTCGGTTTAGGTTACGGGTTAGGATTAGGATACGTGTTAGGGTTAGGGTAGGGGATAGGGTTAGGGTACGCGTTAGGGTTAGGGTAGTTATTAAACCTATCCCACTCTCTAGATACCCCTTAGCACGTCAAGGAATATTAATTGGGGGTCCAGCCATGGAGAAGAGTTTAGACACTAGGAGAAGATAAGGAACACACCCATTATCAAGAAATCACATTAGGATTCTCTTTTTAACCTGTTCCTTAAAACACTAGTGCTTAGGAAATCTATTGGAGGCAGAAGCAGTCAAGGGTAGCTTAGGGTTAGGGTTAGGGTTAGGGTTAGGGTTAGGGTACGGCTTAGGGTACGGGTTCGGGTACGGGTTCGTGTACGGCGTAGGGTATGTTTTAGGGTTAGGGTTAGGGTTAGTTTGAAGGTTAGGGCTCGGTTTAGGGTACAGGTTAGGATTAGGGTTCGTGTTAGTGTTAGGGTAGGGGTTAGGGTTAGGGTACGCGTTAGGTTTAGGGTAGTTATTAAACCTATCCCACTCCCTAGATACCCCTTAGCACGTCAAGGAATATTATTTGGGGGTCCAGCCATGGAGAAGAGTTTAGACACTAGGAGAAGATAAGGAACACACCCATTATCCTGAAATCACATTAGGATTCTCTTTTTAACCTGTTCCTTAATACACTAGTGCTTAGGAAATCTACTGGAGGCAGAAGCAGTCAAGGGTAGCTTAGGGTTAGGGTTACGGTTAGGGTTAGGGTTAGGGTATGGCTTAGGGTACGGGTTCGAGTACGGGTTCGGGTACGGCGTAGGGTATGGGTTAGGGTTAGGGTTAGGGTTAGTTTGAGGGTTAGGGCTCCGTTTAGGGTACGGGTTAGGATTAGGGTACGTGTTAGGGTTAGGGTAGGGGTTAGGGTTAGGGTACGCGTTAGGGTTAGGGTAGTTATTAAACCTATCCCACTCTCTAGATACCCCTTAGCACGTCAAGGAATATTAATTGGGGGTCCAGCTATGGAGAAGAGTTTAGACACTAGGAGAAGATAAGGAACACACCCATTATCAAGAAATCACATTAGGATTCTCTTTTTAACCTGTTCCTTAAAACACTAGTGCTTAGGAAATCTATTGGAGGCAGAAGCAGTCAAGGGTAGCTTAGGGTTAGGGTTAGGATTAGGGTACGGCTTAGGGTACGGGTTCGGTTACGGGTTCGGGTACGGGTTCGGGTACGGCGTAGGGTATGGGTTAGGTTTAGGGTTAGGGTTAGTTTGAGGGATAGGGCTCGGTTTAGGTTACGAGTTAGGATTAGGGTACGTGTTAGGGTTAGGGTAGGGGTTAGGGTTAGGGTACGCGTTAGGGTTAGGGTAGTTATTAAACATATCCCACTCTCTAGATACCCCTTAGCACGTCAAGGTATATTATTTGGGGGTCCAGCCATGGAGAAGAGTTTAGACACTAGGAGAAGATAAGGAACACACCCATTATCAAGAAATCACATTAGGATTCTCTTTTTAACCTGTTCCTTAAAACACTAGTGCTAAGGAAATCTATTGGAGGCAGAAGCAGTCAAGGGTAGCTTAGGGTTAGGGTTAGGTTTAGGGTTAGGGTTAGGGTTAGGGTACGGCTTAGTGTACGGGTTCGGGTACGGGTTCGGGTATGGCGTAGTGTATGGGTTAGGGTTAGGGTTAGGGTTAGTTTGAGGGTTAGGGCTCGGTTTAGGGTACGGGTTAGGATTAGGGTACGTGTTAGGGTTAGGGTAGGGGTTAGGGTTAGGGTACGCGTTAGGGTTAGGGTAGTTAGTAAACCTATCCCACTCTCTAGATACCCCTTAGCACGTCAAGGAATATTATTTGGGTGTCCAGCCATGGAGAAGAGTTTAGACACTAGGAGAAGATAAGGATCACACCCATTATCAAGAAATCACATTACGATTCTCTTTTTAACCTGTTCCTTAAAACACTAGTGCTTAGGAAATCTATTGGAGGCAGAAGCAGTCAAGGGTAGCTTAGGGTTAGGGTTAGGGTTAGGGTTAGGGTTAGGGTACGGCTTAGGGTACGGGTTCGGGTACGGGTTCGTGTACGGCGTAGGGTATGGGTTAGGGTTAGGGTTAGGGTTAGTTTGAAGGTTAGGGCTCGGTTTAGGGTACAGGTTAGGATTAGGGTTCGTGTTAGTGTTAGGGTAGGGGTTAGGGTTAGGGTACGCGTTAGGTTTAGGGTAGTTATTAAACCTATCCCACTCCCTAGATACCCCTTAGCACGTCAAGGAATATTATTTGGGGGTCCAGCCATGGAGAAGAGTTTAGACAGTAGGAGAAGATAAGGAACACACCCATTATCCTGAAATCACATTAGGATTCTCTTTTTAACCTGTTACTTAATACACTAGTGCTTAGGAAATCTATTGGAGGCAGAAGCAGTCAAGGGGAGCTTAGGTTTAGGGTTAGGTTTAGGGTTAGGGTTAGGGTTAGGGTTAGGGTTAGGGTACGGCTTAGTGTACGGGTTCGGGTACGGGTTCGGGTATGGCGTAGGGTATGGGTTAGGGTTAGGGTTAGGGTTAGTTTGAGGGTTAGGGCTCGGTTTAGGTTACGGGTTAGGATTAGGGTACGTCTTAGGGTTAGGGTAGGGGTTAGGGTTAGGGTACGCGTTAGGGTTAGGGTAGTTATTAAACCTATCCCACTCTCTAGATAACCCTTAGCACGTCAAGGAATATTATTTGGGGGTCCAGCCATGGAGAAGAGTTTAGACACTAGGAGAAGATAAGGAACACACCCATTATCAATAAATCACATTAGGATTCTCTTTTTAACCTGTTCCTTAAAACACTAGTGCTTAGGAAATCTATTGGAGGCAGAAGCAGTCAAGGGTAGCTTAGGGTTAGGGTTTGGGTTAGGGTACGGCTTAGGGTACGGGTTCGGGTACGGGATCGGGTACGGGTTTGGGTATGGCGTACGATATGGGTTAGGGTTAGGGTTAGGGTTAGTTTGAGGGTTAGGGCTCGGTTTAGGGAACGGGTTAGGATTAGGGTACGTGTTAGGGTTAGGGTAGGGGTTAGGGTTAGGGTACGCGTTAGGGTTAGGGTAGTTATTAAACCTATCCCACTCTCTAGATACCCCTTAGCACGTCAAGGAATATTATTTGGGTGTCCAGCCATGGAGAAGAGTTTAGACACTAGGAGAAGATAAGGATCACACCCATTATCAAGAAATCACATTAGGATTCTCTTTTTAACCTGTTCCTTAAAACACTAGTGCTTAGGAAATCTATTGGAGGCAGAAGCAGTCAAGGGTAGCTTAGGGTTACGGTTAGGGTTAGGGTTAGGGTTAGCTTTAGGGTACGGCTTAGGGTACGGGTTCGGGTACGGGTTCGGGTACGGCGTAGGGTATGGGTTAGGGTTAGGGTTAGGGTTAGTTTGAGGGTTAGGGCTCGGTTGAGGGTACGGGTTAGGATTAGGGTTAGGGTTAGGGTTAGGGTTAGGGTTAGGGTTAGGGTTAGGGTTAGGGTTAGGGTTAGTTTGAAGGTTAGGGCTCGGTTTAGGGTACGGGTTAGGATTAGGGTTCGTGTTAGGGTTAGGGTAGGGGTTAGGGTTAGGGTACGCATTAGGATTAGGGTAGTTATTAAACCTATCCCACTCTCTAGATACCCCTTAGCACGTCAAGGAATATTATTTGCGGGTCCAGCCATGGAGAAGAGTTTAGACACTAGGAGAAGATAAGGAACACACCCATTATCAAGAAATCACATTAGGATTCTCTTTTTAACCTGTTCCTTAATACACTAGTGCTTAGGAAATCTATTGGAGGCAGAAGCAGTCAAGGGTAGCTTAGGGTTAGGGTTACGGTGAGGGTTAGGGTTAGGGTATGGCTTAGGGTACGGGTTCGGGTACGGGTTCGGGTACGGCGTAGGGTATGGGTTAGGGTTAGGGTTAGGGTTAGTTTGAGGGTTAGGGCTCCGTTTAGGGTACGGGTTAGGATTAGGGTACGTGTTAGGGTTAGGGTAGGGGTTAGGGTTAGGGTACGCGTTAGGGTTAGGGTAGTTATTAAACCTATCCCACTCTCTAGATACCCCTTAGCACGTCAAGGAATATTATTTGGGGGTCCAGCCATGGAGAAGAGTTTAGACACTAGGAGAAGATAAGGAACACACCCATTATCAAGAAATCACATTAGGATTCTCTTTTTAACCTGTTCCTTAAAACACTAGTGCTTAGGAAATCTATTGGAGGCAGAAGCAGTCAAGGGTAGCTTAGGGTTAGGGTTAGGGTTAGGGCTAGGGTTAGGACACGGCTTAGGGTACGGGTTCGGGTACGGGTTCGTGTACGGCGTAGGGTATGGGTTTGGGTTAGGGTTAGGGTTAGTTTGAAGCTTAGGGCTCGGTTTAGGGTATGGGTTAGGATTAGGGTTCGTGTTAGGGTTAGGGTAGGGGTTAGGGTTAGGGTACGCGTTAGGGTTAGGGTAGTTATTAAACCTATCCCACTCTCTAGATACCCCTTAGCACGTCAAGGAATATTATTTGGGGGTCCAGCCATGGAGAAGAGTTTAGACACTAGGAGAAGATAAGGAACACACCCATTATCCTGAAATCACATTAGGATTCTCTTTTTAACCTGTTCCTTAATACACTAGTGCTTAGGAAATCTATTGGAGGCAGAAGCAGTCAAGGGTAGCTTAGGGTTAGGGTTACGGTTAGGGTTAGGGTTAGGGTATGGCTTAGGGTACGGGTTCGGGTACGGCGTAGGGTATGGGATAGGGTTAGGGTTAGGGTTAGTTTGAGGGTTAGGGCTCGGTTTAGGGTACGGGTTAGGATTAGGGTACGTGTTAGGGTTAGGGTAGGGGTTAGGGTTAGGGTACGCGTTAGGGTTAGGGTAGTTATTAAACCTATCCCACTCTCTAGATACCCCTTAGCACGTCAAGGAATATTAATTGGGGGTCCAGCCATGGAGAAGAGTTTAGACACTAGGAGAAGATAAGGAACACACCCATTATCAAGAAATCACATTAGGATTCTCTTTTTAACCTGTTCCTTAAAACACTAGTGCTTAGGAAATCTATTGGAGGCAGAAGCAGTCAAGGGTAGCTTAGGGTTAGGGTTAGGGTTAGCGTACGGCTTAGGGTACGGGTTCGGTTACGGGTTCGGGTACGGGTTCGGGTACGGCGTAGGGTATGGGTTCGGTTTAGGGTTAGGGTTAGTTTGAGGGTTAGGGCTCGGTTTAGGTTACGGGTTAGGATTAGGGTACGTGTTAGGGTTAGGGTACGCGTTAGGGTTAGGGTACGGGTTAGGGTTAGGGTAGTTATTAAACATATCCCACTCTCTAGATACCCCTTAGCACGTCAAGGTATATTATTTGGGGGTCCATCCATGGAGAAGAGTTTAGACACTAGGAGAAGATAAGGAACACACCCATTATCAAGAAATCACATTAGGATTCTCTTTTTAACCTGTTCCTTAAAACACTAGTGCTTAGGAAATCTACTGGAGGCAGAAGCAGTCAAGGGTAGCTTAGGGTTAGGGTTTGGGTTAGCGTACGGCTTAGGGTACGGGTTCGGGTACGGGTTCGGGTACGGGTTTGGGTATGGCGTACGATATGGGTTAGGGTTAGGGTTAGGGTTAGTTTGAGGGTTAGGGCTCGGTTTAGGGTACGGGTTAGGATTAGGGTACGTGTTAGGGTTAGGGTAGGGGTTAGGGTTAGGGTACGCATTAGGGTTAGGGTAGTTATTAAACCTATCCCACTCTCTAGATACCCCTTAGCACGTCAAGGAATATTATTTGGGTGTCCAGCCATGGAGAAGAGTTTAGACACTAGGAGAAGATAAGGAACACACCCATTATCAAGAAATCACATTAGGATTCTCTTTTTAACCTGTTCCTTAAAACACTAGTGCTTAGGAAATCTATTGGAGGCAGAAGCAGTCAAGGGTAGCTTAGGGTTAGGGTTAGGTTTAGGTTTAGGGTTAGGGTTAGGGTACGGCTTAGTGTACGGGTTCGGGTACGGGTTCGGGTATGGCGTAGTGTATGGGTTAGGGTTAGGGTTAGGGTTAGTTTGAGGGTTAGGGCTCGATTTAGGTTACGGGTTAGGATTAGGGTACGTCTTAGGGTTAGGGTAGGGGTTAGGGTTAGGGTACGCGTTAGGGTTAGGGTAGTTATTAAACCTATCCCACTCTCTAGATAACCCTTAGCACGTCAAGGAATATTATTTGGGGGTCCAGCCATGGAGAAGAGTTTAGACACTAGGAGAAGATAAGGAACACACCCATTATCAAGAAATCACATTAGGATTCTCTTTTTAACCTGTTCCTTAAAACACTAGTGCTTAGGAAATCTATTGGAGGCAGAAGCAGTCAAGGGTAGCGTAGGGTTAGGGTTAGGGTTAGGGTTAGGGTTAGCTTTAGGGTACGGCTTAGGGTACGGGTTCGGTACGGGTTCGGGTACGGCGTAGGGTATGGGTTAGGGTTAGGGTTAGGGTTAGTTTGAGGGTTAGGGCTCGGTTTAGGGTACGGATTAGGATTAGGGTACGTGTTAGGATTAGGGTACGCGTTAGGGTTAGGGTAGTTATTAAACCTATCCCACTCTCTAGATACCCCTTAGCACGTCAAGGAATATTATTTGGGTGTCCAGCCATGGAGAAGAGTTTAGACACTAGGAGAAGATAAGGAACACACCCATTATCAAGAAATCACATTAGGATTCTCTTTTTAACCTGTTCCTTAATACACTAGTGCTTAGGAAATCTATTGGAGGCAGAAGCAGTCAAGGGTAGCTTAGGGTTAGGGTTACGGTGAGGGTTAGGGTTAGGGTATGGCTTAGGGTACGGGTTCGGGTACGGGTTCGGGTACGGCGTAGGGTATGGGTTAGGGTTAGGGTTAGGGTTAGTTTGAGGGTTAGGGCTCCGTTTAGGGTACGGGTTAGGATGAGGGTACGTGTTAGGGTTAGGGTAGGGGTTAGGGTTAGGGTATGCGTTAGGGTTAGGGTAGTTATTAAACCTATCCCACTCTCTACATACCCCTTAGCACGTCAAGGAATATTATTTGGGGGTCCAGCCATGGAGAAGAGTTTAGACACTAGGAGAAGATAAGGAACACACCCATTATCAAGAAATCACATTAGGATTCTCTTTTTAACCTGTTCCTTAAAACACTAGTGCTTAGGAAATCTATTGGAGGCAGAAGCAGTCAAGGGTAGCTTAGGGTTAGGGTTAGGGTTAGGGTACGGCTTAGGGTACGGGTTCGGTTACGGGTTCGGGTACGGGTTCGGGTACGGCGTAGGGTATGGGTTAGAGTTAGGGTTAGGGTTAGTTTGAGGGTTAGGGCTCGGTTTAGGGTACGGGTTAGGATTAGTGTACGTGTTAGGGTTAGGGTAGAGGTTAGGGTTAGGGTACGCGTTAGGGTTAGGGTAGTTATTAAACCTATCCCACTCTCTAGATACCCCTTAGCACGTCAAGGAATATTATTTGGGGGTCCAGCCTTGGAGAAGAGTTTAGACACTAGGAGAAGATAAGGAACACACCCATTATCAAGAAATCACATTAGGATTCTCTTTTTAACCTGTTCCTTAAAACACTAGTGCTTAGGAAATCTATTGGAGGCAGAAGCAGTCAAGGGTAGCTTAGGGTTAGGGTTAGGGTTATGGTTAGGGTTAGGGTTAGGGTACGGCTTAGGGTACGGGTTCGGGTACGGGTTCGTGTACGGCGTAGGGTATGGGTTAGGGTTAGGGTTAGGGTTAGTTTGAAGGTTAGGGCTCGGTTTAGGGTACGGGTTAGGATTAGGGTTCGTGTTAGGGTTAGGGTAGGGGTTAGGGTTAGGGTACGCGTTAGGGTTAGGGTAGTTATTAAACCTATCCCACTCTCTAGATACCCCTTAGCACGTCAAGGAATATTATTTGGGGGTCCAGCCATGGAGAAGAGTTTAGACACTAGGAGAAGATAAGGAACACACCCATTATCCTGAAATCACATTAGGATTCTCTTTTTAACCTGTTCCTTAAAACACTAGTGCTTAGGAAATCTATTGTAGGCAGAAGCAGTCAAGGGTAGCTTAGGGTTAGTGTTAGGATTAGGGTTAGGGTTAGGGTACGGCTTAGGGTACGGCTTCGGGTACTGGTTCGGGTACGGCGTAGGGTATGGGTTAGGGTTAGGGTTAGGGTTAGTTTGAGGGTTAGGGCTCGGTTTAGGTTACGGGTTAGGATTAGGGTACGTGTTAGGGTTAGGGTAGGGGATAGGGTTAGGGTACGCGTTAGGGTTAGGGTAGTTATTAAACCTATCCCACTCTCTAGATACCCCTTAGCACGTCAAGGAATATTAATTGGGGGTCCAGCCATGGAGAAGAGTTTAGACACTAGGAGAAGATAAGGAACACACCCATTATCAAGAAATCACATTAGGATTCTCTTTTTAACCTGTTCCTTAAAACACTAGTGCTTAGGAAATCTATTGGAGGCAGAAGCAGTCAAGGGTAGCTTAGGGTTAGGGTTAGGGTTAGGGTACGGCTTAGGGTACGGGTTCAGTTACGGGTTCGGGTACGGGTTCGGGTACGGCGTAGGGTATGGGTTAGGGTTAGGGTTAGGGTTAGTTTGAAGGTTAGGGCTCGGTTTAGGGTACGGGTTAGGATTAGGGTTCGTGTTAGGGTTAGGTTAGGGGTTAGGGTTAGGGTACGCGTTAGGTTTAGGGTAGTTATTAAACCTATCCCACTCTCTAGATACCCCTTAGCACGTCAAGGAATATTATTTGGGGGTCCAGCCATGGAGAAGAGTTTAGACACTAGGAGAAGATAAGGAACACACCCATTATCCTGAAATCACATTAGGATTCTCTTTTTAACCTGTTCCTTAATACACTAGTGCTTAGGAAATCTATTGGAGGCAGAAGCAGTCAAGGGTAGCTTAGGGTTAGGGTTAGGGTTAGGGTTAGGGTTAGTGTTAGGGTACGGGTTCCGGTACGGGTTCGGGTACGGCATTCGGTATGGGTTAGGGTTAGGGTTAGGGTTAGTTTGAGGGTTAGGGCTCGGTTTAGGGTACGGGTTAGGATTAGGGTACGTGTTAGGGTTAGGGTAGGGGTTAGGGTTAGGTTACGCGTTAGGGTTAGGGTAGTTAGTAAACCTATCCCACTCTCTAGATACCCCTTAGCACGTCAAGGAATATTATTTGGGGGTCCAGCCATGGAGAAGAGTTTAGACACTAGGAGAAGATAAGGAACACACCCATTATCAAGAAATCACATTAGGATTCTCTTTTTAACCTATTCCTTAAAACACTAGTGCTTAGGAAATCTATTGGAGGCAGAAGCAGTCAAGGGTAGCTTAGGGTTAGGGTTAGGTTTAGGGTTAGGGTTAGGGTTAGCGTACGGCTTAGGGTACGGTTTCGGGTACGGGTTCGTGTACGGCGTAGGGTATGGGTTAGGGTTAGGGTTAGTTTGAAGGTTAGGGCTCGGTTTAGGGTACGGTTTAGGATTAGGGTACGTGTTAGGGTTAGGGTAGGGGTTAGGGTTAGGGTACGCGTTAGGGTTAGGGTAGTTATTAAACCTATCCCACTCTCTAGATACCCCTTAGCACGTCAAGGAATATTATTTGGGTGTCCAGCCATGGAGAAGAGTTTAGACACTAGGAGAAGATAAGGAACACACCCATTATCAATAAATCACATTAGGATTCTCTTTTTAACCTGTTCCTTAAAACACTAGTGCTTAGGAAATCTATTGGAGGCAGAAGCAGTCAAGGGTAGCTTAGGGTTAGGGTTTGGGTTAGGGTACGGCTTAGGATACGGGTTCGGGTACGGGTTCGGGTACGGGTTTGGGTATGGCGTACGATATGGGTTAGGGTTAGGGTTAGGGTTAGTTTGAGGGTTAGGGCTCGGTTTAGGGTACGGGTTAGGATTAGGGTACGTGTTAGGGTTAGGGTAGGGGTTAGGGTTAGGGTACGCGTTAGGGTTAGGGTAGTTAGTAAACCTATCCCACTCTCTAGATACCCCTTAGCACGTCAAGGAATATTATTTGGGTGTCCAGCCATGGAGAAGAGTTTAGACACTAGGAGAAGATAAGGATCACACCCATTATCAAGAAATCACATTACGATTCTCTTTTTAACCTGTTCCTTAAAACACTAGTTCTTAGGAAATCTATTGGAGGCAGAAGCAGTCAAGGGTAGCTTAGGGTTAGGGTTAGGGTTAGGGTTAGGGTTAGGGTACGGCTTAGGGTACGGGTTCGGGTACGGGTTCGTGTACGGCGTAGGGTATGGGTTAGGGTTAGGGTTAGGGTTAGTTTGAAGGTTAGGGCTCGGTTTAGGGTACAGGTTAGGATTAGGGTTCGTGTTAGTGTTAGGGTAGGGGTTAGGGTTAGGGTACGCGTTAGGGTTAGGGTAGTTATTAAACCTATCCCACTCCCTAGATACCCCTTAGCACGTCAAGGAATATTATTTGGGGGTCCAGCCATGGAGAAGAGTTTAGACAGTAGGAGAAGATAAGGAACACACCCATTATCCTGAAATCACATTAGGATTCTCTTTTTAACCTGTTCCTTAATACACTAGTGCTTAGGAAATCTATTGGAGGCAGAAGCAGTCAAGGGGAGCTTAGGGTTAGGGTTAGGTTTAGGGTTAGGGTTAGGGTTAGGGTTAGGGTTAGGGTACGGCTTAGTGTACGGGTTCGGGTACGGGTTCGGGTATGGCGTAGGGTATGGGTTAGGGTTAGGGTTAGGGTTAGTTTGAGGGTTAGGGCTCGGTTTAGGTTACGGGTTAGGATTAGGGTACGTCTTAGGGTTAGGGTAGGGGTTAGGGTTAGGGTACGCGTTAGGGTTAGGGTAGTTATTAAACCTATCCCACTCTCTAGATAACCCTTAGCACGTCAAGGAATATTATTTGGGGGTCCAGCCATGGAGAAGAGTTTAGACACTAGGAGAAGATAAGGAACACACCCATTATCAATAAATCACATTAGGATTCTCTTTTTAACCTGTTCCTTAAAACACTAGTGCTTAGGAAATCTATTGGAGGCAGAAGCAGTCAAGGGTAGCTTAGGGTTAGGGTTTGGGTTAGGGTACGGCTTAGGGTACGGGTTCGGGTACGGGATCGGGTACGGGTTTGGGTATGGCGTACGATATGGGTTAGGGTTAGGGTTAGGGTTAGTTTGAGGGTTAGGGCTCGGTTTAGGGTACGGGTTAGGATTAGGGTTAGGGTTAGGGTTAGGGTTAGGGTTAGGGTTAGGGTTAGGGTTAGGGTTAGGGTTAGGGTTAGTTTGAAGGTTAGGGCTCGGTTTAGGGTACGGGTTAGGATTAGGGTTCGTGTTAGGGTTAGGGTAGGGGTTAGGGTTAGGGTACGCATTAGGGTTAGGGTAGTTATTAAACCTATCCCACTCTCTAGATACCCCTTAGCACGTCAAGGAATATTATTTGCGGGTCCAGCCATGGAGAAGAGTTTAGACACTAGGAGAAGATAAGGAACACACCCATTATCAAGAAATCACATTAGGATTCTCTTTTTAACATGTTCCTTAATACACTAGTGCTTAGGAAATCTATTGGAGGCAGAAGCAGTCAAGGGTAGCTTAGGGTTAGGGTTACGGTGAGGGTTAGGGTTAGGGTATGGCTTAGGGTACGGGTTCGGGTACGGGTTCGGGTACGGCGTAGGGTATGGGTTAGGGTTAGGGTTTGGGTTAGTTTGAGGGTTAGGGCTCCGTTTAGGGTACGGGTTAGGATTAGGGTACGTGTTAGGGTTAGGGTAGGGGTTAGGGTTAGGGTACGCGTTAGGGTTAGGGTAGTTATTAAACCTATCCCACTCTCTAGATACCCCTTAGCACGTCAAGGAATATTATTTGGGGGTCCAGCCATGGAGAAGAGTTTAGACACTAGGAGAAGATAAGGAACACACCCATTATCAAGAAATCACATTAGGATTCTCTTTTTAACCTGTTCCTTAAAACACTAGTGCTTAGGAAATCTATTGGAGGCAGAAGCAGTCAAGGGTAGCTTAGGGTTAGGGTTTGGGTTAGGGTACGGCTTAGGGTACGGGTTCGGGTACGGGTTTGGGTATGGCGTACGATATGGGTTAGGGTTAGGGTTAGGGTTAGTTTGAGGGTTAGGGCTCGGTTTAGGGTACGGGTTAGGATTAGGGTACGTGTTAGGGTTAGGGTAGGGGTTAGGGTTAGGGTACGTGTTAGGGTTAGGGTAGTTAGTAAACCTATCCCACTCTCTAGATAACCCTTAGCACGTCAAGGAATATTATTTGGGTGTCCAGCCATGGAGAAGAGTTTAGACACTAGGAGAAGATAAGGATCACACCCATTATCAAGAAATCACATTACGATTCTCTTTTTAACCTGTTCCTTAAAACACTAGTGCTTAGGAAATCTATTGGAGGCAGAAGCAGTCAAGGGTAGCTTAGGGTTAGGGTTAGGGTTAGGGTTAGGGTTAGGGTACGGCTTAGGGTACGGGTTCGGGTACGGGTTCGTGTACGGCGTAGGGTATGGGTTAGGGTTAGGGTTAGGGTTAGTTTGAAGGTTAGGGCTCGGTTTAGGGTACGGGTTAGGATTAGGGTTAGGGTTAGGGTTAGGGTTAGGGTTAGGGTTAGGGTTAGGGTTAGGGTTAGTTTGAAGGTTAGGGCTCGGTTTAGGGTACGGGTTAGGATTAGGGTTCGTGTTAGGGTTAGGGTAGGGGTTAGGGTTAGGGTACGCATTAGGGTTAGGGTAGTTATTAAACCTATCCCACTCTCTAGATACCCCTTAGCACGTCAAGGAATATTATTTGGGGGTCCAGCCATGGAGAAGAGTTTAGACACTAGGAGAAGATAAGGAACACACCCATTATCAAGAAATCACATTAGGATTCTCTTTTTAACCTGTTCCTTAAAACACTAGTGCTTAGGAAATCTATTGGAGGCAGAAGCAGTCAAGGGTAGCTTAGGGTTAGGGTTAGGTTTAGGGTTAGGGTTAGGGTTAGCGTACGGCTTAGGGTACGGTTTCGGGTACGGGTTCGTGTACGGCGTAGGGTATGGGTTAGGGTTAGGGTTAGTTTGAAGGTTAGGGCTCGGTTTAGGGTACGGTTTAGGATTAGGGTACGTGTTAGGGTTAGGGTAGGGGTTAGGGTTAGGGTACGCGTTAGGGTTAGGGTAGTTATTAAACCTATCCCACTCTCTAGATACCCCTTAGCACGTCAAGGAATATTATTTGGGTGTCCAGCCATGGAGAAGAGTTTAGACACTAGGAGAAGATAAGGAACACACCCATTATCAATAAATCACATTAGGATTCTCTTTTTAACCTGTTCCTTAAAACACTAGTGCTTAGGAAATCTATTGGAGGCAGAAGCAGTCAAGGGTAGCTTAGGGTTAGGGTTAGGTTTAGGGTTAGGGTTAGGGTTAGGGTTAGGGTTAGGGTACGGCTTAGTGTACGGGTTCGGGTACGGGTTCGGGTATGGCGTAGGGTATGGGTTAGGGTTAGGGTTAGGGTTAGTTTGAGGGTTAGGGCTCGGTTTAGGTTACGGGTTAGGATTAGGGTACGTCTTAGGGTTAGGGTAGGGGTTAGGGTTAGGGTACGCGTTAGGGTTAGGGTAGTTATTAAACCTATCCCACTCTCTAGATAACCCTTAGCACGTCAAGGAATATTATTTGGGGGTCCAGCCATGGAGAAGAGTTTAGACACTAGGAGAAGATAAGGAACACACCCATTATCAAGAAATCACATTAGGATTCTCTTTTTAACCTGTTCCTTAAAACACTAGTGCTTAGGAAATCTATTGGAGGCAGAAGCAGTCAAGGGTAGCTTAGGGTTAGGGTTAGGGTTAGGGTTAGGGTTAGGGTACGGCTTAGGGTACGGGTTCGGGTACGGGTTCGTGTACGGCGTAGGGTATGGTTTAGGGTTAGGGTTAGGGTTAGTTTGAAGGTTAGGGCTCGGTTTAGGGTACAGGTTAGGATTAGGGTTCGTGTTAGTGTTAGGGTAGGGGTTAGGGTTAGGGTACGCGTTAGGTTTAGGGTAGTTATTAAACCTATCCCACTCCCTAGATACCCCTTAGCACGTCAAGGAATATTATTTGGGGGTCCAGCCATGGAGAAGAGTTTAGACACTAGGAGAAGATAAGGAACACACCCATTATCCTGAAATCACATTAGGATTCTCTTTTTAACCTGTTCCTTAATACACTAGTGCTTAGGAAATCTACTGGAGGCAGAAGCAGTCAAGGGTAGCTTAGGGTTAGGGTTACGGTTAGGGTTAGGGTTAGGGTATGGCTTAGGGTACGGGTTTGAGTACGGGTTCGGGTACGGCGTAGGGTATGGGTTAGGGTTAGGGTTAGGGTTAGTTTGAGGGTTAGGGCTCCGTTTAGGGTACGGGTTAGGATTAGGGTACGTGTTAGGGTTAGGGTAGGGGTTAGGGTTAGGGTACGCGTTAGGGTTAGGGTAGTTATTAAACCTATCCCACTCTCTAGATACCCCTTAGCACGTCAAGGAATATTAATTGGGGGTCCAGCTATGGAGAAGAGTTTAGACACTAGGAGAAGATAAGGAACACACCCATTATCAATAAATCACATTAGGATTCTCTTTTTAACCTGTTCCTTAAAACACTAGTGCTAAGGAAATCTATTGGAGGCAGAAGCAGTCAAGGGTAGCTTAGGGTTAGGGTTTGGGTTAGCGTACGGCTTAGGGTACGGATTCGGGTACGGGTTCGGCTACGGGTTTGGGTATGGCGTAGGATATGGGTTAGGGTTAGGGTTAGGGTTAGTTTGAGGGTTAGGGCTCGGTTTAGGGTACGGGTTAGGATTAGGGTACGTGTTAGGGTTAGGGTAGGGGTTAGGGTTAGGGTACGCGTTAGGGTTAGGGTAGTTATTAAACCTATCCCACTCTCTAGATACCCCTTAGCACGTCAAGGAATATTATTTGGGTGTCCAGCCATGGAGAAGAGTTTAGACACTAGGAGAAGATAAGGAACACACCCATTATCAAGAAATCACATTAGGATTCTCTTTTTAACCTGTTCCTTAAAACACTAGTGCTTAGGAAATCTATTGGAGGCAGAAGCAGTCAAGGGTAGCTTAGGGTTAGGGTTAGGTTTAGGGTTAGGGTTAGGGTTAGGGTACGGCTTAGTGTACGGGTTCGGGTACGGGTTCGGGTATGGCGTAGTGTATGGGTTAGGGTTAGGGTTAGGGTTAGTTTGAGGGTTAGGGCTCGGTTTAGGGTACGGGTTAGGATTAGGGTACGTGTTAGGGTTAGGGTACGCGTTAGGGTTAGGGTAGTTATTAAACCTATCCCACTCTCTAGATAACCCTTAGCACGTCAAGGAATATTATTTGGGGGTCCAGCCATGGAGAAGAGTTTAGACACTAGGAGAAGATAAGGAACACACCCATTATCAAGAAATCACATTAGGATTCTCTTTTTAACCTGTTCCTTAAAACACTAGTGCTTAGGAAATCTATTGGAGGCAGAAGCAGTCAAGGGTAGCTTAGGGTTAGGGTTAGGTTTAGGGTTAGGGTTAGGGTTAGCGTACGGCTTAGGGTACGGTTTCGGGTACGGGTTCGTGTACGGCGTAGGGTATGGGTTAGGGTTAGGGTTAGTTTGAAGGTTAGGGCTCGGTTTAGGGTACGGTTTAGGATTAGGGTACGTGTTAGGGTTAGGGTAGGGGTTAGGGTTAGGGTACGCGTTAGGGTTAGGGTAGTTATTAAACCTATCCCACTCTCTAGATACCCCTTAGCACGTCAAGGAATATTATTTGGGTGTCCAGCCATGGAGAAGAGTTTAGACACTAGGAGAAGATAAGGAACACACCCATTATCAATAAATCACATTAGGATTCTCTTTTTAACCTGTTCCTTAAAACACTAGTGCTTAGGAAATCTATTGGAGGCAGAAGCAGTCAAGGGTAGCTTAGGGTTAGGGTTTGGGTTAGGGTACGGCTTAGGGTACGGGTTCGGGTACGGGTTCGGGTACGGGTTTGGGTATGGCGTACGATATGGGTTAGGGTTAGGGTTAGGGTTAGTTTGAGGGTTAGGGCTCGGTTTAGGGTACGGGTTAGGATTAGGGTACGTGTTAGGGTTAGGGTAGGGGTTAGGGTTAGGGTACGCGTTAGGGTTAGGGTAGTTAGTAAACCTATCCCACTCTCTAGATACCCCTTAGCACGTCTAGGAATATTATTTGGGTGTCCAGCCATGGAGAAGAGTTTAGACACTAGGAGAAGATAAGGATCACACCCATTATCAAGAAATCACATTACGATTCTCTTTTTAACCTGTTCCTTAAAACACTAGTGCTTAGGAAATCTATTGGAGGCAGAAGCAGTCAAGGGTAGCTTAGGGTTAGGGTTAGGGTTAGGGTTAGGGTTAGGGTACGGCTTAGGGTACGGTTTCGGGTACGGGTTCGTGTACGGCGTAGGGTATGGGTTAGGGTTAGGGTTAGGGTTAGTTTGAAGGTTAGGGCTCGGTTTAGGGTACAGGTTAGGATTAGGGTTCGTGTTAGTGTTAGGGTAGGGGTTAGGGTTAGGGTACGCGTTAGGTTTAGGGTAGTTATTAAACCTATCCCACTCCCTAGATACCCCTTAGCACGTCAAGGAATATTATTTGGGGGTCCAGCCATGGAGAAGAGTTTAGACAGAAGGAGAAGATAAGGAACACACCCATTATCCTGAAATCACATTAGGATTCTCTTTTTAACCTGTTCCTTAATACACTAGTGCTTAGGAAATCTATTGGAGGCAGAAGCAGTCAAGGGTAGCTTAGGTTTAGGGTTAGGTTTAGGGTTAGGGTTAGGGTTAGGGTTAGGGTTAGGGTAAGGCTTAGTGTATGGGTTCGGGTACGGGTTCGGGTATGGCGTAGGGTATGGGTTATGGTTAGGGTTAGGGTTAGTTTGAGGGTTAGGGCTCGGTTTAGGTTACGGGTTAGGATTAGGGTACGTCTTAGGGTTAGGGTAGGGGTTAGGGTTAGGGTACGCGTTAGGGTTAGGGTAGTTATTAAACCTATCCCACTCTCTAGATAACCCTTAGCACGTCAAGGAATATTATTTGGGGGTCCAGCCATGGAGAAGAGTTTAGACACTAGGAGAAGATAAGGAACACACCCATTATCAAGAAATCACATTAGGATTCTCTTTTTAACCTGTTCCTTAAAACACTAGTGCTTAGGAAATCTATTGGAGGCAGAAGCAGTCAAGGGTACCTTAGGGTTAGGGTTGGGTTAGGGTACGGCTTAGGGTACGGGTTCGGGTACGGGTTCGGGTACGGGTTTGGGTATGGCGTACGATATGGCTTAGGGTTAGGGTTAGGGTTAGTTTGAGGGTTAGGGCTCGGTTTAGGGTACGGGTTAGGATTAGGGTACGTGTTAGGGTTAGGGTAGGGGTTAGGGTTAGGGTACGCGTTAGGGTTAGGGTAGTTATTAAACCTATCCCACTCTCTAGATACCCCTTAGCACGTCAAGGAATATTATTTGGGTGTCCAGCCATGGAGAAGAGTTTAGACACTAGGAGAAGATAAGGATCACACCCATTATCAAGAAATCACATTACGATTCTCTTTTTAACCTGTTCCTTAATACACTAGTGATTAGGAAATCTATTGGAGGCAGAAGCAGTCAAGGGTAGCTTAGGGTTAGGGTTAGGGTTAGGGTTAGGGTTAGGGTACGGCTTAGGGTACGGGTTCGGGTACGGGTTCGTGTACGGCGTAGGGTATGGGTTAGGGTTAGGGTTAGGGTTAGTTTGAAGGTTAGGGCTCGGTTTAGGGTACAGGTTAGGATTAGGGTTCGTGTTAGTGTTAGGGTAGGGGTTAGGGTTAGGGTACGCGTTAGGTTTAGGGTAGTTATTAAACCTATCCCACTCCCTAGATACCCCTTAGCACGTCAAGGAATATTATTTGGGGGTCCAGCCATGGAGAAGAGTTTAGACACTAGGAGAAGATAAGGAACACACCCATTATCAAGAAATCACATTAGGATTCTCTTTTTAACCTGTTCCTTAAAACACTAGTGCTTAGGAAATCTATTGGAGGCAGAAGCAGTCAAGGGTAGCTTAGGGTTAGGGTTAGGGTTAGGGCTAGGGTTAGGACACGGCTTAGGGTACGGGTTCGGGTACGGGTTCGTGTACGGCGTAGGGTATGTGTTTGGGTTAGTGTTAGGGTTAGTTTGAAGCTTAGGGCTCGGTTTAGGGTATGGGTTAGGATTAGGGTTCGTGTTAGGGTTAGGGTAGGGGTTAGGGTTAGGGTACGCGTTAGGGTTAGGGTAGTTATTAAACCTATCCCACTCTCTAGATACCCCTTAGCACGTCAAGGAATATTATTTGGGGGTCCAGCCATGGAGAAGAGTTTAGACACTAGGAGAAGATAAGGAACACACCCATTATCCTGAAATCCCATTAGGATTCTCTTTTTAACCTGTTCCTTAATACACTAGTGCTTAGGAAATCTACTGGAGGCAGAAGCAGTCAAGGGTAGCTTAGGGTTAGGGTTACGGTTAGGGTTAGGGTTAGGGTATGGCTTAGGGTACGGGTTCGGGTACGGGTTCGGGTACGGCGTAGGGTATGGGTTAGTGTTAGGGTTAGGGTTAGTTTGAGGGTTAGGGCTCCGTTTAGGGTACGGGTTAGGATTAGGGTACGTGTTAGGGTTAGGGTAGGGGTTAGGGTTAGGGTACGCGTTAGGGTTAGGGTAGTTATTAAACCTATCCCACTCTCTAGATACCCCTTAGCACGTCAAGGAATATTAATTGGGGGTCCAGCTATGGAGAAGAGTTTAGACACTAGGAGAAGATAAGGAACACACCCATTATCAAGAAATCACATTAGGATTCTCTTTTTAACCTGTTCCTTAAAACACTAGTGCTTAGGAAATCTATTGGAGGCAGAAGCAGTCAAGGGTAGCTTAGGGTTAGTGTTAGGGTTAGGGTTAGGGTTAGGGTTAGGGTACGGCTTAGGGTAAGGTTTCGGGTACGGGTTCGTGTACGGCGTAGGGTATGTGTTAGGGTTAGGTTTAGGGTTAGTTTGAAGGTTAGGGCTCGGTTTAGGGTACGGGTTAGGATTAGGGATCGTGTTAGGGTTAGGGTAGGGGTTAGGGTTAGGGTACGCGTTAGGGTTAGGGTAGTTATTAAACCTATCCCACTCTCTAGATACCCCTTAGCACGTCAAGGAATATTATTTGGGGGTCCAGCCATGGAGAAGAGTTTAGACAATAGGAGAAGATAAGGAACACACCCATTATCCTGAAATCACATTAGGATTCTCTTTTTAACCTGTTCCTTAATACACTAGTGCTTAGGAAATCTATTGTAGGCAGAAGCAGTCAAGGGTAGCTTAGGGTTAGGGTTAGGATTAGGGTTAGGGTTAGGGTACGGCTTAGGGTACGTGTTCGGGTACTGGTTCGGGTACGGCGTAGGGTATGGGTTAGGGTTAGGGTTAGGGTTAGTTTGAGGGTTAGGGCTCGGTTTAGGTTACGGGTTAGGATTAGGGTACGTGTTAGGGTTAGGGTAGGGGTTAGGGTTAGGGTACGCGTTAGGGTTAGTGTAGTTATTAAACCTATCCCACTCTCTAGATACCCCTTAGCACGTCAAAGAATATTATTTGGGGGTCCAGCCATGGAGAAGAGTTTAGACACTAGGAGAAGATAAGGAACACACCCATTATCAAGAAATCACATTAGGATTCTCTTTTTAACCTGTTCCTTAAAACACTAGTGCTTAGCAAATCTATTGGAGGCAGAAGCAGTCAAGGGTAGCTTAGAGTTAGGGTTAGGGTTAGGGTTAGGGTTAGCTTTAGGGTACGGTTTAGGGTACGGGTTCGGGTACGGGTTCGGGTACGGCGTAGGGTATGGGTTAGGGTTAGGGTTAGGGTTAGTTTGAGGGTTAGGGCTCGGTTTAGGGTACGGGTTAGGATTACGGTACGTGTTAGGGTTATGGTAGGGGTTAGGGTTAGGTTACGCGTTAGGGTTAGGGTAGTTAGTAAACCTATCCCACTCTCTAGATACCCCTTAGCACGTCAAGGAATATTATTTGGGGGTCCAGCCATGGAGAAGAGTTTAGACACTAGGAGAAGATAAGGAACACACCCATTATCAAGAAATCACATTAGGATTCTCTTTTTAACCTATTCCTTAAAACACTAGTGCTTAGGAAATCTATTGGAGGCAGAAGCAGTCAAGGGTAGCTTAGGGTTAGGGTTAGGTTTAGGGTTAGGGTTAGGGTTAGCGTACGGCTTAGGGTACGGTTTCGGGTACGGGTTCGTGTACGGCGTAGGGTATGGGTTAGGGTTAGGGTTAGTTTGAAGGTTAGGGCTCGGTTTAGGGTACGGTTTAGGATTAGGGTACGTGTTAGGGTTAGGGTAGGGGTTAGGGTTAGGGTACGCGTTAGGGTTAGGGTAGTTATTAAACCTATCCCACTCTCTAGATACCCCTTAGCACGTCAAGGAATATTATTTGGGTGTCCAGCCATGGAGAAGAGTTTAGACACTAGGAGAAGATAAGGAACACACCCATTATCAATAAATCACATTAGGATTCTCTTTTTAACCTGTTCCTTAAAACACTAGTGCTTAGGAAATCTATTGGAGGCAGAAGCAGTCAAGGGTAGCTTAGGGTTAGGGTTTGGGTTAGGGTACGGCTTAGGGTACGGGTTCGGGTACGGGTTCGGGTACGGGTTTGGGTATGGCGTACGATATGGGTTAGGGTTAGGGTTAGGGTTAGTTTGAGGGTTAGGGCTCGGTTTAGGGTACGGGTTAGGATTAGGGTACGTGTTAGGGTTAGGGTAGGGGTTAGGGTTAGGGTACGCGTTAGGGTTAGGGTAGTTATTAAACCTATCCCACTCTCTAGATACCCCTTAGCACGTCAAGGAATATTATTTGGGTGTCCAGCCATGGAGAAGAGTTTAGACACTAGGAGAAGATAAGGAACACACCCATTATCAAGAAATCACATTACGATTCTCTTTTTAACCTGTTCCTTAAAACACTAGTGCTTAGGAAATCTATTGGAGGCAGAAGCAGTCAAGGGTAGCTTAGGGTTAGGGTTAGGTTTAGGGTTAGGGTTAGGGTTAGGGTACGGCTTAGTGTACGGGTTCGGGTACGGGTTCGGGTATGGCGTAGTGTATGGGTTAGGGTTAGGGTTAGGGTTAGTTTGAGGGTTAGGGCTCGGTTTAGGGTACGGGTTAGGATTAGGGTACGTGTTAGGGTTAGGGTACGCGTTAGGGTTAGGGTAGTTATTAAACCTATCCCACTCTCTAGATAACCCTTAGCACGTCAAGGAATATTATTTGGGGGTCCAGCCATGGAGAAGAGTTTAGACACTAGGAGAAGATAAGGAACACACCCATTATCAAGAAATCACATTAGGATTCTCTTTTTAACCTGTTCCTTAAAACACTAGTGCTTAGGAAATCTATTGGAGGCAGAAGCAGTCAAGGGTAGCTTAGGGTTAGGGTTAGGTTTAGGGTTAGGGTTAGGGTTAGCGTACGGCTTAGGGTACGGTTTCGGGTACGGGTTCGTGTACGGCGTAGGGTATGGGTTAGGGTTAGGGTTAGTTTGAAGGTTAGGGCTCGGTTTAGGGTACGGTTTAGGATTAGGGTACGTGTTAGGGTTAGGGTAGGGGTTAGGGTTAGGGTACGCGTTAGGGTTAGGGTAGTTATTAAACCTATCCCACTCTCTAGATACCCCTTAGCACGTCAAGGAATATTATTTGGGTGTCCAGCCATGGAGAAGAGTTTAGACACTAGGAGAAGATAAGGAACACACCCATTATCAATAAATCACATTAGGATTCTCTTTTTAACCTGTTCCTTAAAACACTAGTGCTTAGGAAATCTATTGGAGGCAGAAGCAGTCAAGGGTAGCTTAGGGTTAGGGTTTGGGTTAGGGTACGGCTTAGGGTACGGGTTCGGGTACGGGTTCGGGTACGGGTTTGGGTATGGCGTACGATATGGGTTAGGGTTAGGGTTAGGGTTAGTTTGAGGGTTAGGGCTCGGTTTAGGGTACGGGTTAGGATTAGGGTACGTGTTAGGGTTAGGGTAGGGGTTAGGGTTAGGGTACGCGTTAGGGTTAGGGTAGTTAGTAAACCTATCCCACTCTCTAGATACCCCTTAGCACGTCTAGGAATATTATTTGGGTGTCCAGCCATGGAGAAGAGTTTAGACACTAGGAGAAGATAAGGATCACACCCATTATCAAGAAATCACATTACGATTCTCTTTTTAACCTGTTCCTTAAAACACTAGTGCTTAGGAAATCTATTGGAGGCAGAAGCAGTCAAGGGTAGCTTAGGGTTAGGGTTAGGGTTAGGGTTAGGGTTAGGGTACGGCTTAGGGTACGGTTTCGGGTACGGGTTCGTGTACGGCGTAGGGTATGGGTTAGGGTTAGGGTTAGGGTTAGTTTGAAGGTTAGGGCTCGGTTTAGGGTACAGGTTAGGATTAGGGTTCGTGTTAGTGTTAGGGTAGGGGTTAGGGTTAGGGTACGCGTTAGGTTTAGGGTAGTTATTAAACCTATCCCACTCCCTAGATACCCCTTAGCACGTCAAGGAATATTATTTGGGGGTCCAGCCATGGAGAAGAGTTTAGACAGAAGGAGAAGATAAGGAACACACCCATTATCCTGAAATCACATTAGGATTCTCTTTTTAACCTGTTCCTTAATACACTAGTGCTTAGGAAATCTATTGGAGGCAGAAGCAGTCAAGGGTAGCTTAGGTTTAGGGTTAGGTTTAGGGTTAGGGTTAGGGTTAGGGTTAGGGTTAGGGTAAGGCTTAGTGTATGGGTTCGGGTACGGGTTCGGGTATGGCGTAGGGTATGGGTTATGGTTAGGGTTAGGGTTAGTTTGAGGGTTAGGGCTCGGTTTAGGTTACGGGTTAGGATTAGGGTACGTCTTAGGGTTAGGGTAGGGGTTAGGGTTAGGGTACGCGTTAGGGTTAGGGTAGTTATTAAACCTATCCCACTCTCTAGATAACCCTTAGCACGTCAAGGAATATTATTTGGGGGTCCAGCCATGGAGAAGAGTTTAGACACTAGGAGAAGATAAGGAACACACCCATTATCAAGAAATCACATTAGGATTCTCTTTTTAACCTGTTCCTTAAAACACTAGTGCTTAGGAAATCTATTGGAGGCAGAAGCAGTCAAGGGTACCTTAGGGTTAGGGTTGGGTTAGGGTACGGCTTAGGGTACGGGTTCGGGTACGGGTTCGGGTACGGGTTTGGGTATGGCGTACGATATGGCTTAGGGTTAGGGTTAGGGTTAGTTTGAGGGTTAGGGCTCGGTTTAGGGTACGGGTTAGGATTAGGGTACGTGTTAGGGTTAGGGTAGGGGTTAGGGTTAGGGTACGCGTTAGGGTTAGGGTAGTTATTAAACCTATCCCACTCTCTAGATACCCCTTAGCACGTCAAGGAATATTATTTGGGTGTCCAGCCATGGAGAAGAGTTTAGACACTAGGAGAAGATAAGGATCACACCCATTATCAAGAAATCACATTACGATTCTCTTTTTAACCTGTTCCTTAATACACTAGTGATTAGGAAATCTATTGGAGGCAGAAGCAGTCAAGGGTAGCTTAGGGTTAGGGTTAGGGTTAGGGTTAGGGTTAGGGTACGGCTTAGGGTACGGGTTCGGGTACGGGTTCGTGTACGGCGTAGGGTATGGGTTAGGGTTAGGGTTAGGGTTAGTTTGAAGGTTAGGGCTCGGTTTAGGGTACAGGTTAGGATTAGGGTTCGTGTTAGTGTTAGGGTAGGGGTTAGGGTTAGGGTACGCGTTAGGTTTAGGGTAGTTATTAAACCTATCCCACTCCCTAGATACCCCTTAGCACGTCAAGGAATATTATTTGGGGGTCCAGCCATGGAGAAGAGTTTAGACACTAGGAGAAGATAAGGAACACACCCATTATCAAGAAATCACATTAGGATTCTCTTTTTAACCTGTTCCTTAAAACACTAGTGCTTAGGAAATCTATTGGAGGCAGAAGCAGTCAAGGGTAGCTTAGGGTTAGGGTTAGGGTTAGGGCTAGGGTTAGGACACGGCTTAGGGTACGGGTTCGGGTACGGGTTCGTGTACGGCGTAGGGTATGTGTTTGGGTTAGTGTTAGGGTTAGTTTGAAGCTTAGGGCTCGGTTTAGGGTATGGGTTAGGATTAGGGTTCGTGTTAGGGTTAGGGTAGGGGTTAGGGTTAGGGTACGCGTTAGGGTTAGGGTAGTTATTAAACCTATCCCACTCTCTAGATACCCCTTAGCACGTCAAGGAATATTATTTGGGGGTCCAGCCATGGAGAAGAGTTTAGACACTAGGAGAAGATAAGGAACACACCCATTATCCTGAAATCCCATTAGGATTCTCTTTTTAACCTGTTCCTTAATACACTAGTGCTTAGGAAATCTACTGGAGGCAGAAGCAGTCAAGGGTAGCTTAGGGTTAGGGTTACGGTTAGGGTTAGGGTTAGGGTATGGCTTAGGGTACGGGTTCGGGTACGGGTTCGGGTACGGCGTAGGGTATGGGTTAGTGTTAGGGTTAGGGTTAGTTTGAGGGTTAGGGCTCCGTTTAGGGTACGGGTTAGGATTAGGGTACGTGTTAGGGTTAGGGTAGGGGTTAGGGTTAGGGTACGCGTTAGGGTTAGGGTAGTTATTAAACCTATCCCACTCTCTAGATACCCCTTAGCACGTCAAGGAATATTAATTGGGGGTCCAGCTATGGAGAAGAGTTTAGACACTAGGAGAAGATAAGGAACACACCCATTATCAAGAAATCACATTAGGATTCTCTTTTTAACCTGTTCCTTAAAACACTAGTGCTTAGGAAATCTATTGGAGGCAGAAGCAGTCAAGGGTAGCTTAGGGTTAGTGTTAGGGTTAGGGTTAGGGTTAGGGTTAGGGTACGGCTTAGGGTAAGGTTTCGGGTACGGGTTCGTGTACGGCGTAGGGTATGTGTTAGGGTTAGGTTTAGGGTTAGTTTGAAGGTTAGGGCTCGGTTTAGGGTACGGGTTAGGATTAGGGATCGTGTTAGGGTTAGGGTAGGGGTTAGGGTTAGGGTACGCGTTAGGGTTAGGGTAGTTATTAAACCTATCCCACTCTCTAGATACCCCTTAGCACGTCAAGGAATATTATTTGGGGGTCCAGCCATGGAGAAGAGTTTAGACAATAGGAGAAGATAAGGAACACACCCATTATCCTGAAATCACATTAGGATTCTCTTTTTAACCTGTTCCTTAATACACTAGTGCTTAGGAAATCTATTGTAGGCAGAAGCAGTCAAGGGTAGCTTAGGGTTAGGGTTAGGATTAGGGTTAGGGTTAGGGTACGGCTTAGGGTACGTGTTCGGGTACTGGTTCGGGTACGGCGTAGGGTATGGGTTAGGGTTAGGGTTAGGGTTAGTTTGAGGGTTAGGGCTCGGTTTAGGTTACGGGTTAGGATTAGGGTACGTGTTAGGGTTAGGGTAGGGGTTAGGGTTAGGGTACGCGTTAGGGTTAGTGTAGTTATTAAACCTATCCCACTCTCTAGATACCCCTTAGCACGTCAAAGAATATTATTTGGGGGTCCAGCCATGGAGAAGAGTTTAGACACTAGGAGAAGATAAGGAACACACCCATTATCAAGAAATCACATTAGGATTCTCTTTTTAACCTGTTCCTTAAAACACTAGTGCTTAGCAAATCTATTGGAGGCAGAAGCAGTCAAGGGTAGCTTAGAGTTAGGGTTAGGGTTAGGGTTAGGGTTAGCTTTAGGGTACGGTTTAGGGTACGGGTTCGGGTACGGGTTCGGGTACGGCGTAGGGTATGGGTTAGGGTTAGGGTTAGGGTTAGTTTGAGGGTTAGGGCTCGGTTTAGGGTACGGGTTAGGATTACGGTACGTGTTAGGGTTATGGTAGGGGTTAGGGTTAGGTTACGCGTTAGGGTTAGGGTAGTTAGTAAACCTATCCCACTCTCTAGATACCCCTTAGCACGTCAAGGAATATTATTTGGGGGTCCAGCCATGGAGAAGAGTTTAGACACTAGGAGAAGATAAGGAACACACCCATTATCAAGAAATCACATTAGGATTCTCTTTTTAACCTATTCCTTAAAACACTAGTGCTTAGGAAATCTATTGGAGGCAGAAGCAGTCAAGGGTAGCTTAGGGTTAGGGTTAGGTTTAGGGTTAGGGTTAGGGTTAGCGTACGGCTTAGGGTACGGTTTCGGGTACGGGTTCGTGTACGGCGTAGGGTATGGGTTAGGGTTAGGGTTAGTTTGAAGGTTAGGGCTCGGTTTAGGGTACGGTTTAGGATTAGGGTACGTGTTAGGGTTAGGGTAGGGGTTAGGGTTAGGGTACGCGTTAGGGTTAGGGTAGTTATTAAACCTATCCCACTCTCTAGATACCCCTTAGCACGTCAAGGAATATTATTTGGGTGTCCAGCCATGGAGAAGAGTTTAGACACTAGGAGAAGATAAGGAACACACCCATTATCAATAAATCACATTAGGATTCTCTTTTTAACCTGTTCCTTAAAACACTAGTGCTTAGGAAATCTATTGGAGGCAGAAGCAGTCAAGGGTAGCTTAGGGTTAGGGTTTGGGTTAGGGTACGGCTTAGGGTACGGGTTCGGGTACGGGTTCGGGTACGGGTTTGGGTATGGCGTACGATATGGGTTAGGGTTAGGGTTAGGGTTAGTTTGAGGGTTAGGGCTCGGTTTAGGTTACGGGTTAGGATTAGGGTACGTGTTAGGGTTAGGGTAGGGGTTAGGGTTAGGGTACGCGTTAGGGTTAGGGTAGTTAGTAAACCTATCCCACTCTCTAGATACCCCTTAGCACGTCAAGGAATATTATTTGGGTGTCCAGCCATGGAGAAGAGTTTAGACACTAGGAGAAGATAAGGATCACACCCATTATCAAGAAATCACATTACGATTCTCTTTTTAACCTGTTCCTTAAAACACTAGTGCTTAGGAAATCTATTGGAGGCAGAAGCAGTCAAGGGTAGCTTAGGGTTAGGGTTAGGGTTAGGGTTAGGGTTAGGGTACGGCTTAGGGTACGGGTTCGGGTACGGGTTCGTGTACGGCGTAGGGTATGGGTTAGGGTTAGGGTTAGGGTTAGTTTGAAGGTTAGGGCTCGGTTTAGGGTACAGGTTAGGATTAGGGTTCGTGTTAGTGTTAGGGTAGGGGTTAGGGTTAGGGTACGCGTTAGGTTTAGGGTAGTTATTAAACCTATCCCACTCCCTAGATACCCCTTAGCACGTCAAGGAATATTATTTGGGGGTCCAGCCATGGAGAAGAGTTTAGACAGTAGGAGAAGATAAGGAACACACCCATTATCCTGAAATCACATTAGGATTCTCTTTTTAACCTGTTCCTTAATACACTAGTGCTTAGGAAATCTATTGGAGGCAGAAGCAGTCAAGGGGAGCTTAGGTTTAGGGTTAGGTTTAGGGTTAGGGTTAGGGTTAGGGTTAGGGTTAGGGTACGGCTTAGTGTACGGGTTCGGGTACGGGTTCGGGTATGGCGTAGGGTATGGGTTAGGGTTAGGGTTAGGGTTAGTTTGAGGGTTAGGGCTCGGTTTAGGTTACGGGTTAGGATTAGGGTACGTCTTAGGGTTAGGGTAGGGGTTAGGGTTAGGGTACGCGTTAGGGTTAGGGTAGTTATTAAACCTATCCCACTCTCTAGATAACCCTTAGCACGTCAAGGAATATTATTTGGGGGTCCAGCCATGGAGAAGAGTTTAGACACTAGGAGAAGATAAGGAACACACCCATTATCAATAAATCACATTAGGATTCTCTTTTTAACCTGTTCCTTAAAACACTAGTGCTTAGGAAATCTATTGGAGGCAGAAGCAGTCAAGGGTAGCTTTGGGTTAGGGTTTGGGTTAGGGTACGGCTTAGGGTACGGGTTCGCGTACGGGATCGGGTACGGGTTTGGGTATGGCGTACGATATGGGTTAGGGTTAGGGTTAGGGTTAGTTTGAGGGTTAGGGCTCGGTTTAGGGGACGGGTTAGGATTAGGGTACGTGTTAGGGTTAGGGTAGGGGTTAGGGTTAGGGTACGCGTTAGGGTTAGGGTAGTTATTAAACCTATCCCACTCTCTAGATACCCCTTAGCACGTCAAGGAATATTATTTGGGTGTCCAGCCATGGAGAAGAGTTTAGACACTAGGAGAAGATAAGGATCACACCCATTATCAAGAAATCACATTAGGATTCTCTTTTTAACCTGTTCCTTAAAACACTAGTGCTTAGGAAATCTATTGGAGGCAGAAGCAGTCAAGGGTAGCTTAGGGTTACGGTTAGGGTTAGGGTTAGGGTTAGCTTTAGGGTACGGCTTAGGGTACGGGTTCGGGTACGGGTTCGGGTACGGCGTAGGGTATGGGTTAGGGTTAGGGTTAGGGTTAGTTTGAGGGTTAGGGCTCGGTTTAGGGTACGGGTTAGGATTAGGGTTAGGGTTAGGGTTAGGGTTAGGGTTAGGGTTAGGGTTAGGGTTAGGGTTAGGGTTAGGGTTAGGGTTAGTTTGAAGGTTAGGGCTCGGTTTAGGGTACGGGTTAGGATTAGGGTTCGTGTTAGGGTTAGGGTAGGGGTTAGGGTTAGGGTACGCATTAGGGTTAGGGTAGTTATTAAACCTATCCCACTCTCTAGATACCCCTTAGCACGTCAAGGAATATTATTTGCGGGTCCAGCCATGGAGTAGAGTTTAGACACTAGGAGTAGATAAGGAACACACCCATTATCAAGAAATCACATTAGGATTCTCTTTTTAACCTGTTCCTTAATACACTAGTGCTTAGGAAATCTATTGGAGGCAGAAGCAGTCAAGGGTAGCTTAGGGTTAGGGTTACGGTGAGGGTTAGGGTTAGGGTATGGCTTAGGGTACGGGTTCGGGTACGGGTTCGGGTACGGCGTAGGGTATGGGTTAGGGTTAGGGTTAGGGTTAGTTTGAGGGTTAGGGCTCCGTTTAGGGTACGGGTTAGGATTAGGGTACGTGTTAGGCTTAGGGTAGGGGTTAGGGTTAGGGTACGCGTTAGGGTTAGGGTAGTTATTAAACCTATCCCACTCTCTAGATACCCCTTAGCACGTCAAGGAATATTATTTGGGGGTCCAGCCATGGAGAAGAGTTTAGACACTAGGAGAAGATAAGGAACACACCCATTATCAAGAAATCACATTAGGATTCTCTTTTTAACCTGTTCCTTAAAACACTAGTGCTTAGGAAATCTATTGGAGGCAGAAGCAGTCAAGGGTAGCTTAGGGTTAGGGTTAGGGTTAGGGCTAGGGTTAGGACACGGCTTAGGGTACGGGTTCGGGTACGGGTTCGTGTACGGCGTAGGGTATGGGTTTGGGTTAGGGTTAGGGTTAGTTTGAAGCTTAGGGCTCGGTTTAGGGTATGGGTTAGGATTAGGGTTCGTGTTAGGGTTAGGGTAGGGGTTAGGGTTAGGGTACGCGTTAGGGTTAGGGTAGTTATTAAACCTATCCCACTCTCTAGATACCCCTTAGCACGTCAAGGAATATTATTTGGGGGTCCAGCCATGGAGAAGAGTTTAGACACTAGGAGAAGATAAGGAACACACCCATTATCCTGAAATCACATTAGGATTCTCTTTTTAACCTGTTCCTTAATACACTAGTGCTTAGGAAATCTATTGGAGGCAGAAGCAGTCAAGGGTAGCTTAGGGTTAGGGTTACGGTTAGGGTTAGGGTTAGGGTATGGCTTAGGGTACGGGTTCGGGTACGGCGTAGGGTATGGGATAGGGTTAGGGTTAGGGTTAGTTTGAGGGTTAGGGCTCGGTTTAGGGTACGGGTTAGGATTAGGGTACGTGTTAGGGTTAGGGTAGGGGTTAGGGTTAGGGTACGCGTTAGGGTTAGGGTAGTTATTAAACCTATCCCACTCTCTAGATACCCCTTAGCACGTCAAGGAATATTAATTGGGGGTCCAGCCATGGAGAAGAGTTTAGACACTAGGAGAAGATAAGGAACACACCCATTATCAAGAAATCACATTAGGATTCTCTTTTTAACCTGTTCCTTAAAACACTAGTGCTTAGGAAATCTATTGGAGGCAGAAGCAGTCAAGGGTAGCTTAGGGTTAGGGTTAGGGTTAGCGTACGGCTTAGGGTACGGGTTCGGTTACGGGTTCGGGTACGGGTTCGGGTACGGCGTAGGGTATGGGTTCGGTTTAGGGTTAGGGTTAGTTTGAGGGTTAGGGCTCGGTTTAGGTTACGGGTTAGGATTAGGGTACGTGTTAGGGTTAGGGTACGCGTTAGGGTTAGGATACGCGTTAGGGTTAGGGTAGTTATTAAACATATCCCACTCTCTAGATACCCCTTAGCACGTCAAGGTATATTATTTGGGGGTCCATCCATGGAGAAGAGTTTAGACACTAGGAGAAGATAAGGAACACAGCCATTATCAAGAAATCACATTAGGATTCTCTTTTTAACCTGTTCCTTAAAACACTAGTGCTTAGGAAATCTATTGGAGGCAGAAGCAGTCAAGGGTAGCTTAGGGTTAGGGTTTGGGTTAGCGTACGGCTTAGGGTACGGGTTCGGGTACGGGTTCGGGTACGGGTTTGGGTATGGCGTACGATATGTGTTAGGGTTAGGGTTAGGGTTAGTTTGAGGGTTAGGGCTCGGTTTAGGGTACGGGTTAGGATTAGGGTACGTGTTAGGGTTAGGGTAGGGGTTAGGGTTAGGGTACGCATTAGGGTTAGGGTAGTTATTAAACCTATCCCACTCTCTAGATACCCCTTAGCACGTCAAGGAATATTATTTGGGTGTCCAGCCATGGAGAAGAGTTTAGACACTAGGAGAAGATAAGGAACACACCCATTATCAAGAAATCACATTAGGATTCTCTTTTTAACCTGTTCCTTAAAACACTAGTGCTTAGGAAATCTATTGGAGGCAGAAGCAGTCAAGGGTAGCGTAGGGTTAGTGTTAGGGTTAGGGTTAGGGTTAGCTTTAGGGTACGGCTTAGGGTACGGGTTCGGTACGGGTTCGGGTACGGCGTAGGGTATGGGTTAGGGTTAGGGTTAGGGTTAGTTTGAGGGTTAGGGCTCGGTTTAGGGTACGGGTTAGGATTAGGGTACGTGTTAGGGTTAGGGTACGCGTTAGGGTTAGGGTAGTTATTAAACCTATCCCACTCTCTAGATACCCCTTAGCACGTCAAGGAATATTATTTGGGTGTCCAGCCATGGAGAAGAGTTTAGACACTAGGAGAAGATAAGGAACACACCCATTATCAAGAAATCACATTAGGATTCTCTTTTTAACCTGTTCCTTAATACACTAGTGCTTAGGAAATCTATTGGAGGCAGAAGCAGTCAAGGGTAGCTTAGGGTTAGGGTTACGGTGAGGGTTAGGGTTAGGGTATGGCTTAGGGTACGGGTTCGGGTACGGGTTCGGGTACGGCGTAGGGTATGGGTTAGGGTTAGGGTTAGGGTTAGTTTGAGGGTTAGGGCTCCGTTTAGGGTACGGGTTAGGATTAGGGTACGTGTTAGGGTTAGGGTAGGGGTTAGGGTTAGGGTATGCGTTAGGGTTAGGGTAGTTATTAAACCTATCCCACTCTCTACATACCCCTTAGCACGTCAAGGAATATTATTTGGGGGTCCAGCCATGGAGAAGAGTTTAGACACTAGGAGAAGATAAGGAACACACCCATTATCAAGAAATCACATTAGGATTCTCTTTTTAACCTGTTCCTTAAAACACTAGTGCTTAGGAAATCTATTGGAGGCAGAAGCAGTCAAGGGTAGCTTAGGGTTAGGGTTAGGGTTAGGGCTAGGGTTAGGACACGGCTTAGGGTACGGGTTCGGGTACGGGTTCGTGTACGGCGTAGGGTATGGGTTTGGGTTAGGGTTAGGGTTAGTTTGAAGCTTAGGGCTCGGTTTAGGGTATGGGTTAGGATTAGGGTTTGTGTTAGGGTTAGGGTAGGGGTTAGGGTTAGGGTACGCGTTAGGGTTAGGGTAGTTATTAAACCTATCCCACTCTCTAGATACCCCTTAGCACGTCAAGGAATATTATTTGGGGGTCCAGCCATGGAGAAGAGTTTAGACACTAGGAGAAGATAAGGAACACACCCATTATCCTGAAATCACATTAGGATTCTCTTTTTAACCTGTTCCTTAATACACTAGTGCTTAGGAAATCTATTGGAGGCAGAAGCAGTCAAGGGTAGCTTAGGGTTAGGGTTACGGTTAGGGTTAGGGTTAGGGTATGGCTTAGGGTACGGGTTCGGATACGGGTTCGGGTACGGCTTAGGGTATGGGTTAGGGTTAGGGTTAGGGTTAGTTTGAGGGTTAGGGCTCGGTTTAGGGTACGGGTTAGGATTAGGGTACGTGTTAGGGTTAGGGTAGGGGTTAGGGTTAGGGTACGCGTTAGGGTTAGGGTAGTTATTAAACCTATCCCACTCTCTAGATACCCCTTAGCACGTCAAGGAATATTATTTGGGGGTCCAGCCATGGAGAAGAGTTTAGACACTAGGAGAAGATAAGGAACACACCCATTATCAAGAAATCACATTAGGATTCTCTTTTTAACCTGTTCCTTAAAACACTAGTGCTTAGGAAATCTATTGGAGGCAGAAGCAGTCAAGGGTAGCTTAGGGTTAGGGTTAGGGTTAGGGTACGGCTTAGGGTACGGGTTCGGTTACGGGTTCGGGTACGGGTTCGGGTACGGCGTAGGGTATGGGTTAGGGTTAGGGTTAGGGTTAGTTTGAGGGTTAGGGCTCGGTTTAGGGTACGGGTTAGGATTAGTGTACGTGTTAGGGTTAGGGTAGAGGTTAGGGTTAGGGTACGCGTTAGGGTTAGGGTAGTTATTAAACCTATCCCACTCTCTAGATACCCCTTAGCACGTCAAGGAATATTATTTGGGGGTCCAGCCTTGGAGAAGAGTTTAGACACTAGGAGAAGATAAGGAACACACCCATTATCAAGAAATCACATTAGGATTCTCTTTTTAACCTGTTCCTTAAAACACTAGTGCTTAGGAAATCTATTGGAGGCAGAAGCAGTCAAGGGTAGCTTAGGGTTAGGGTTACGGTTATGGTTAGGGTTAGGGTTAGGGTACGGCTTAGGGTACGGGTTCGGGTACGGGTTCGTGTACGGCGTAGGGTATGGGTTAGGGTTAGGGTTAGGGTTAGTTTGAAGGTTAGGGCTCGGTTTAGGGTACGTGTTAGGATTAGGGTTCGTGTTAGGGTTAGGGTAGGGGTTAGGGTTAGGGTACGCGTTAGGGTTAGGGTAGTTATTAAACCTATCCCACTCTCTAGATACCCCTTAGCACGTCAAGGAATATTATTTGGGGGTCCAGCCATGGAGAAGAGTTTAGACAATAGGAGAAGATAAGGAACACACCCATTATCAAGAAATCACATTAGGATTCTCTTTTTAACCTGTTCCTTAAAACACTAGTGCTTAGGAAATCTATTGGAGGCAGAAGCAGTCAAGGGTAGCGTAGGGTTAGTGTTAGGGTTAGGGTTAGGGTTAGCTTTAGGGTACGGCTTAGGGTACGGGTTCGGTACGGGTTCGGGTACGGCGTAGGGTATGGGTTAGGGTTAGGGTTAGGGTTAGTTTGAGGGTTAGGGCTCGGTTTAGGGTACGGGTTAGGATTAGGGTACGTGTTAGGGTTAGGGTACGCGTTAGGGTTAGGGTAGTTATTAAACCTATCCCACTCTCTAGATACCCCTTAGCACGTCAAGGAATATTATTTGGGTGTCCAGCCATGGAGAAGAGTTTAGACACTAGGAGAAGATAAGGAACACACCCATTATCAAGAAATCACATTAGGATTCTCTTTTTAACCTGTTCCTTAATACACTAGTGCTTAGGAAATCTATTGGAGGCAGAAGCAGTCAAGGGTAGCTTAGGGTTAGGGTTACGGTGAGGGTTAGGGTTAGGGTATGGCTTAGGGTACGGGTTCGGGTACGGGTTCGGGTACGGCGTAGGGTATGGGTTAGGGTTAGGGTTAGGGTTAGTTTGAGGGTTAGGGCTCCGTTTAGGGTACGGGTTAGGATTAGGGTACGTGTTAGGGTTAGGGTAGGGGTTAGGGTTAGGGTATGCGTTAGGGTTAGGGTAGTTATTAAACCTATCCCACTCTCTACATACCCCTTAGCACGTCAAGGAATATTATTTGGGGGTCCAGCCATGGAGAAGAGTTTAGACACTAGGAGAAGATAAGGAACACACCCATTATCAAGAAATCACATTAGGATTCTCTTTTTAACCTGTTCCTTAAAACACTAGTGCTTAGGAAATCTATTGGAGGCAGAAGCAGTCAAGGGTAGCTTAGGGTTAGGGTTAGGGTTAGGGCTAGGGTTAGGACACGGCTTAGGGTACGGGTTCGGGTACGGGTTCGTGTACGGCGTAGGGTATGGGTTTGGGTTAGGGTTAGGGTTAGTTTGAAGCTTAGGGCTCGGTTTAGGGTATGGGTTAGGATTAGGGTTTGTGTTAGGGTTAGGGTAGGGGTTAGGGTTAGGGTACGCGTTAGGGTTAGGGTAGTTATTAAACCTATCCCACTCTCTAGATACCCCTTAGCACGTCAAGGAATATTATTTGGGGGTCCAGCCATGGAGAAGAGTTTAGACACTAGGAGAAGATAAGGAACACACCCATTATCCTGAAATCACATTAGGATTCTCTTTTTAACCTGTTCCTTAATACACTAGTGCTTAGGAAATCTATTGGAGGCAGAAGCAGTCAAGGGTAGCTTAGGGTTAGGGTTACGGTTAGGGTTAGGGTTAGGGTATGGCTTAGGGTACGGGTTCGGATACGGGTTCGGGTACGGCTTAGGGTATGGGTTAGGGTTAGGGTTAGGGTTAGTTTGAGGGTTAGGGCTCGGTTTAGGGTACGGGTTAGGATTAGGGTACGTGTTAGGGTTAGGGTAGGGGTTAGGTTTAGGGTACGCGTTAGGGTTAGGGTAGTTATTAAACCTATCCCACTCTCTAGATACCCCTTAGCACGTCAAGGAATATTATTTGGGGGTCCAGCCATGGAGAAGAGTTTAGACACTAGGAGAAGATAAGGAACACACCCATTATCAAGAAATCACATTAGGATTCTCTTTTTAACCTGTTCCTTAAAACACTAGTGCTTAGGAAATCTATTGGAGGCAGAAGCAGTCAAGGGTAGCTTAGGGTTAGGGTTAGGGTTAGGGTACGGCTTAGGGTACGGGTTCGGTTACGGGTTCGGGTACGGGTTCGGGTACGGCGTAGGGTATGGGTTAGGGTTAGGGTTAGGGTTAGTTTGAGGGTTAGGGCTCGGTTTAGGGTACGGGTTAGGATTAGTGTACGTGTTAGGGTTAGGGTAGAGGTTAGGGTTAGGGTACGCGTTAGGGTTAGGGTAGTTATTAAACCTATCCCACTCTCTAGATACCCCTTAGCACGTCAAGGAATATTATTTGGGGGTCCAGCCTTGGAGAAGAGTTTAGACACTAGGAGAAGATAAGGAACACACCCATTATCAAGAAATCACATTAGGATTCTCTTTTTAACCTGTTCCTTAAAACACTAGTGCTTAGGAAATCTATTGGAGGCAGAAGCAGTCAAGGGTAGCTTAGGGTTAGGGTTACGGTTATGGTTAGGGTTAGGGTTAGGGTACGGCTTAGGGTACGGGTTCGGGTACGGGTTCGTGTACGGCGTAGGGTATGGGTTAGGGTTAGGGTTAGGGTTAGTTTGAAGGTTAGGGCTCGGTTTAGGGTACGTGTTAGGATTAGGGTTCTTGTTAGGGTTAGGGTAGGGGTTAGGGTTAGGGTACGCGTTAGGGTTAGGGTAGTTATTAAACCTATCCCACTCTCTAGATACCCCTTAGCACGTCAAGGAATATTATTTGGGGGTCCAGCCATGGAGAAGAGTTTAGACAATAGGAGAAGATAAGGAACACACCCATTATCCTGAAATCACATTAGGATTCTCTTTTTAACCTGTTCCTTAAAACACTAGTGCTTAGGAAATCTATTGTAGGCAGAAGCAGTCAAGGGTAGCTTAGGGTTAGTGTTAGGATTAGGGTTAGGGTTAGGGTACGGCTTAGGGTACGGCTTCGGGTACTGGTTCGGGTACGGCGTAGGGTATGGGTTAGGGTTAGGGTTAGGGTTAGTTTGAGGTTTAGGGCTCGGTTTAGGTTACGGGTTAGGATTAGGATACGTGTTAGGGTTAGGGTAGGGGATAGGGTTAGGGTACGCGTTAGGGTTAGGGTAGTTATTAAACCTATCCCACTCTCTAGATACCCCTTAGCACGTCAAGGAATATTAATTGGGGGTCCAGCCATGGAGAAGAGTTTAGACACTAGGAGAAGATAAGGAACACACCCATTATCAAGAAATCACATTAGGATTCTCTTTTTAACCTGTTCCTTAAAACACTAGTGCTTAGGAAATCTATTGGAGGCAGAAGCAGTCAAGGGTAGCTTAGGGTTAGGGTTAGGGTTAGGGTTAGGGTTAGGGTACGGCTTAGGGTACGGGTTCGGGTACGGGTTCGTGTACGGCGTAGGGTATGGTTTAGGGTTAGGGTTAGGGTTGGTTTGAAGGTTAGGGCTCGGTTTAGGGTACAGGTTAGGATTAGGGTTCGTGTTAGTGTTAGGGTAGGGGTTAGGGTTAGGGTACGCGTTAGGTTTAGGGTAGTTATTAAACCTATCCCACTCCCTAGATACCCCTTAGCACGTCAAGGAATATTATTTGGGGGTCCAGCCATGGAGAAGAGTTTAGACACTAGGAGAAGATAAGGAACACACCCATTATCCTGAAATCACATTAGGATTCTCTTTTTAACCTGTTCCTTAATACACTAGTGCTTAGGAAATCTACTGGAGGCAGAAGCAGTCAAGGGTAGCTTAGGGTTAGGGTTACGGTTAGGGTTAGGGTTAGGGTATGGCTTAGGGTACGGGTTCGAGTACGGGTTCGGGTACGGCGTAGGGTATGGGTTAGGGTTAGGGTTAGGGTTAGTTTGAGGGTTAGGGCTCCGTTTAGGGTACGGGTTAGGATTAGGGTACGTGTTAGGGTTAGGGTAGGGGTTAGGGTTAGGGTACGCGTTAGGGTTAGGGTAGTTATTAAACCTATCCCACTCTCTAGATACCCCTTAGCACGTCAAGGAATATTAATTGGGGGTCCAGCTATGGAGAAGAGTTTAGACACTAGGAGAAGATAAGGAACACACCCATTATCAAGAAATCACATTAGGATTCTCTTTTTAACCTGTTCCTTAAAACACTAGTGCTTAGGAAATCTATTGGAGGCAGAAGCAGTCAAGGGTAGCTTAGGGTTAGGGTTAGGATTAGGGTACGGCTTAGGGTACGGGTTCGGTTACGGGTTCGGGTACGGGTTCGGGTACGGCGTAGGGTATGGGTTAGGTTTAGGGTTAGGGTTAGTTTGAGGGATAGGGCTCGGTTTAGGTTACGAGTTAGGATTAGGGTACGTGTTAGGGTTAGGGTAGGGGTTAGGGTTACGGTACGCGTTAGGGTTAGGGTAGTTATTAAACATATCCCACTCTCTAGATACCCCTTAGCACGTCAAGGTATATTATTTGGGGGTCCAGCCATGGAGAAGAGTTTAGACACTAGGAGAAGATAAGGAACACACCCATTATCAAGAAATCACATTAGGATTCTCTTTTTAACCTGTTCCTTAAAACACTAGTGCTAAGGAAATCTATTGGAGGCAGAAGCAGTCAAGGGTAGCTTAGGGTTAGGGTTTGGGTTAGCGTACGGCTTAGGGTACGGATTCGGGTACGGGTTCGGGTACGGGTTTGCGTATGGCGTAGGGTATGGGTTAGGGTTAGGGTTAGGGTTAGTTTGAAGGTTAGGGCTCGGTTTAGGGTACGGGTTAGGATTAGGGTTCGTGTTAGGGTTAGGGTAGGGGTTAGGGTTAGGGTACGCGTTAGGGTTAGGGTAGTTATTAAACCTATCCCACTCTCTAGATACCCCTTAGCACGTCAAGGAATATTATTTGGGGGTCCAGCCATGGAGAAGAGTTTAGACAATAGGAGAAGATAAGGAACACACCCATTATCCTGAAATCAAATTAGGATTCTCTTTTTAACCTGTTCCTTAAAACACTAGTGCTTAGGAAATCTATTGTAGGCAGAAGCAGTCAAGGGTAGCTTAGGGTTAGTGTTAGGATTAGGGTTAGGGTTAGGGTACGGCTTAGGGTACGGCTTCGGGTACTGGTTCGGGTACGGCGTAGGGTATGGGTTAGGGTTAGGGTTAGGGTTAGTTTGAGGGTTAGGGCTCGGTTTAGGTTACGGGTTAGGATTAGGATACGTGTTAGGGTTAGGGTAGGGGATAGGGTTAGGGTACGCGTTAGGGTTAGGGTAGTTATTAAACCTATCCCACTCTCTAGATACCCCTTAGCACGTCAAGGAATATTAATTGGGGGTCCAGCCATGGAGAAGAGTTTAGACACTAGGAGAAGATAAGGAACACACCCATTATCAAGAAATCACATTAGGATTCTCTTTTTAACCTGTTCCTTAAAACACTAGTGCTTAGGAAATCTATTGGAGGCAGAAGCAGTCAAGGGTAGCTTATGGTTAGGGTTAGGGTTAGGGTTAGGGTTAGGGTACGGCTTAGGGTACGGGTTCGGGTACGGGTTCGTGTACGGCGTAGGGTATGGTTTAGGGTTAGGGTTAGGGTTAGTTTGAAGGTTAGGGCTCGGTTTAGGGTACAGGTTAGGATTAGGGTTCGTGTTAGTGTTAGGGTAGGGGTTAGGGTTAGGGTACGCGTTAGGTTTAGGGTAGTTATTAAACCTATCCCACTCCCTAGATACCCCTTAGCACGTCAAGGAATATTATTTGGGGGTCCAGCCATGGAGAAGAGTTTAGACACTAGGAGAAGATAAGGAACACACCCATTATCCTGAAATCACATTAGGATTCTCTTTTTAACCTGTTCCTTAATACACTAGTGCTTAGGAAATCTACTGGAGGCAGAAGCAGTCAAGGGTAGCTTAGGGTTAGGGTTACGGTTAGGGTTAGGGTTAGGGTATGGCTTAGGGTACGGGTTCGAGTACGGGTTCGGGTACGGTGTAGGGTATGGGTTAGGGTTAGGGTTAGGGTTAGTTTGAGGGTTAGGGCTCCGTTTAGGGTACGGGTTAGGATTAGGGTACGTGTTAGGGTTAGGGTAGGGGTTAGGGTTAGGGTACGCGTTAGGGTTAGGGTAGTTATTAAACCTATCCCACTCTCTAGATACCCCTTAGCACGTCAAGGAATATTAATTGGGGGTCCAGCTATGGAGAAGAGTTTAGACACTAGGAGAAGATAAGGAACACACCCATTATCAAGAAATCACATTAGGATTCTCTTTTTAACCTGTTCCTTAAAACACTAGTGCTTAGGAAATCTATTGGAGGCAGAAGCAGTCAAGGGTAGCTTAGGGTTAGGGTTAGGATTAGGGTACGGCTTAGGGTACGGGTTCGGTTACGGGTTCGGGTACGGGTTCGGGTACGGCGTAGGGTATGGGTTAGGTTTAGGGTTAGGGTTAGTTTGAGGGATAGGGCTCGGTTTAGGTTACGAGTTAGGATTAGGGTACGTGTTAGGGTTAGGGTAGGGGTTAGGGTTAGGGTACGCGTTAGGGTTAGGGTAGTTATTAAACATATCCCACTCTCTAGATACCCCTTAGCACGTCAAGGTATATTATTTGGGGGTCCAGCCATGGAGAAGAGTTTAGACACTAGGAGAAGATAAGGAACACACCCATTATCAAGAAATCACATTAGGATTCTCTTTTTAACCTGTTCCTTAAAACACTAGTGCTAAGGAAATCTATTGGAGGCAGAAGCAGTCAAGGGTAGCTTAGGGTTAGGGTTAGGTTTAGGGTTAGGGTTAGGGTTAGGGTACGGCTTAGTGTACGGGTTTGGGTACGGGTTCGGGTATGGCGTAGTGTATGGGTTAGGGTTAGGGTTAGGGTTAGTTTGAGGGTTAGGGCTCGGTTTAGGGTACGGGTTAGGATTAGGGTACGTGTTAGGGTTAGGGTACGCGTTAGGGTTAGGGTAGTTATTTAACCTATCCCACTCTCTAGATAACCCTTAGCACGTCAAGGAATATTATTTGGGGGTCCAGCCATGGAGAAGAGTTTAGACACTAGGAGAAGATAAGGAACACACCCATTATCAAGAAATCACATTAGGATTCTCTTTTTAACCTGTTCCTTAAAACACTAGTGCTTAGGAAATCTATTGGAGGCAGAAGCAGTCAAGGGTAGCTTAGGGTTAGGGTTAGGTTTAGGGTTAGGGTTAGGGTTAGCGTACGGCTTAGGGTACGGTTTCGGGTACGGGTTCGTGTACGGCGTAGGGTATGGGTTAGGGTTAGGGTTAGTTTGAAGGTTAGGGCTCGGTTTAGGGTACGGTTTAGGATTAGGGTACGTGTTAGGGTAAGGGTAGGGGTTAGGGTTAGGGTACGCGTTAGGGTTAGGGTAGTTATTAAACCTATCCCACTCTCTAGATACCCCTTAGCACGTCAAGGAATATTATTTGGGTGTCCAGCAATGGAGAAGAGTTTAGACACTAGGAGAAGATAAGGAACACACCCATTATCAATAAATCACATTAGGATTCTCTTTTTAACATGTTCCTTAAAACACTAGTGCTTAGGAAATCTATTGGAGGCAGAAGCAGTCAAGGGTAGCTTAGGGTTAGGGTTTGGGTTAGGGTACGGCTTAGGGTACGGGTTCGGGTACGGGTTCGGGTACGGGTTTGGGTATGGCGTACGATATGGGTTAGGGTTAGGGTTAGGGTTAGTTTGAGGGTTAGGGCTCGGTTTAGGGTACGGGTTAGGATTAGGGTACGTGTTAGGGTTAGGGTAGGGGTTAGGGTTAGGGTACGCGTTAGGGTTAGGGTAGTTAGTAAACCTATCCCACTCTCTAGATACCCCTTAGCACGTCTAGGAATATTATTTGGGTGTCCAGCCATGGAGAAGAGTTTAGACACTAGGAGAAGATAAGGATCACACCCATTATCAAGAAATCACATTACGATTCTCTTTTTAACCTGTTCCTTAAAACACTAGTGCTTAGGAAATCTATTGGAGGCAGAAGCAGTCAAGGGTAGCTTAGGGTTAGGGTTAGGGTTAGGGTTAGGGTTAGGGTACGGCTTAGGGTACGGTTTCGGGTACGGGTTCGTGTACGGCGTAGGGTATGGGTTAGGGTTAGGGTTAGGGTTAGTTTGAAGGTTAGGGCTCGGTTTAGGGTACAGGTTAGGATTAGGGTTCGTGTTAGTGTTAGGGTAGGGGTTAGGGTTAGGGTACGCGTTAGGTTTAGGGTAGTTATTAAACCTATCCCACTCCCTAGATACCCCTTAGCACGTCAAGGAATATTATTTGGGGGTCCAGCCATGGAGAAGAGTTTAGACAGTAGGAGAAGATAAGGAACACACCCATTATCCTGAAATCACATTAGGATTCTCTTTTTAACCTGTTCCTTAATACACTAGTGCTTAGGAAATCTATTGGAGGCAGAAGCAGTCAAGGGTAGCTTAGGGTTAGGGTTAGGTTTAGGGTTAGGGTTAGGGTTAGGGTTAGGGTTAGGGTAAGGCTTAGTGTACGGGTTCGGGTACGGGTTCGGGTATGGCGTAGGGTATGGGTTATGGTTAGGGTTAGGGTTAGTTTGAGGGTTAGGGCTCGGTTTAGGTTACGGGTTAGGATTAGGGTACGTCTTAGGGTTAGGGTAGGGGTTAGGGTTAGGGTACGCGTTAGGGTTAGGGTAGTTATTAAACCTATCCCACTCTCTAGATAACCCTTAGCACGTCAAGGAATATTATTTGGGGGTCCAGCCATGGAGAAGAGTTTAGACACTAGGAGAAGATAAGGAACACACCCATTATCAAGAAATCACATTAGGATTCTCTTTTTAACCTGTTCCTTAAAACACTAGTGCTTAGGAAATCTATTGGAGGCAGAAGCAGTCAAGGGTAGCTTAGGGTTAGGGTTTGGGTTAGGGTACGGCTTAGGGTACGGGTTCGGGTACGGGTTCGGGTACGGGTTTGGGTATGGCGTACGATATGGCTTAGGGTTAGGGTTAGGGTTAGTTTGAGGGTTAGGGCTCGGTTTAGGGTACGGGTTAGGATTAGGGTACGTGTTAGGGTTAGGGTAGGGGTTAGGGTTAGGGTACGCGTTAGGGTTAGGGTAGTTATTAAACCTATCCCACTCTCTAGATACCCCTTAGCACGTCAAGGAATATTATTTGGGTGTCCAGCCATGGAGAAGAGTTTAGACACTAGGAGAAGATAAGGATCACACCCATTATCAAGAAATCACATTACGATTCTCTTTTTAACCTGTTCCTTAAAACACTAGTGCTTAGGAAATCTATTGGAGGCAGAAGCAGTCAAGGGTAGCTTAGGGTTAGGGTTAGGGTTAGGGTTAGGGTTAGGGTACGGCTTAGGGTACGGGTTCGGGTACGGGTTCGTGTACGGCGTAGGGTATGGTTTAGGGTTAGGGTTAGGGTTAGTTTGAAGGTTAGGGCTCGGTTTAGGGTACAGGTTAGGATTAGGGTTCGTGTTAGTGTTAGGGTAGGGGTTAGGGTTAGGGTACGCGTTAGGTTTAGGGTAGTTATTAAACCTATCCCACTCCCTAGATACCCCTTAGCACGTCAAGGAATATTATTTGGGGGTCCAGCCATGGAGAAGAGTTTAGACACTAGGAGAAGATAAGGAACACACCCATTATCAAGAAATCACATTAGGATTCTCTTTTTAACCTGTTCCTTAAAACACTAGTGCTTAGGAAATCTATTGGAGGCAGAAGCAGTCAAGGGTAGCTTAGGGTTAGGGTTAGGGTTAGGGCTAGGGTTAGGACACGGCTTAGGGTACGGGTTCGGGTACGGGTTCGTGTACGGCGTAGGGTATGTGTTTGGGTTAGTGTTAGGGTTAGTTTGAAGCTTAGGGCTCGGTTTAGGGTATGGGTTAGGATTAGGGTTCGTGTTAGGGTTAGGGTAGGGGTTAGGGTTAGGGTACGCGTTAGGGTTAGGGTAGTTATTAAACCTATCCCACTCTCTAGATACCCCTTAGCACGTCAAGGAATATTAATTGGGGGTCCAGCTATGGAGAAGAGTTTAGACACTAGGAGAAGATAAGGAACACACCCATTATCAAGAAATCACATTAGGATTCTCTTTTTAACCTGTTCCTTAAAACACTAGTGCTTAGGAAATCTATTGGAGGCAGAAGCAGTCAAGGGTAGCTTAGGGTTAGTGTTAGGGTTAGGGTTAGGGTTACGGTTAGGGTACGGCTTAGGGTAAGGGTTCGGGTACGGGTTCGTGTACGGCGTAGGGTATGTGTTAGGGTTAGGTTTAGGGTTAGTTTGAAGGTTAGGGCTCGGTTTAGGGTACGGGTTAGGATTAGGGATCGTGTTAGGGTTAGGGTAGGGGTTAGGGTTAGGGTACGCGTTAGGGTTAGGGTAGTTATTAAACCTATCCCACTCTCTAGATACCCCTTAGCACGTCAAGGAATATTATTTGGGGGTCCAGCCATGGAGAAGAGTTTAGACAATAGGAGAAGATAAGGAACACACCCATTATCCTGAAATCACATTAGGATTCTCTTTTTAACCTGTTCCTTAATACACTAGTGCTTAGGAAATCTATTGTAGGCAGAAGCAGTCAAGGGTAGCTTAGGGTTAGGGTTAGGATTAGGGTTAGGGTTAGGGTACGGCTTAGGGTACGTGTTCGGGTACTGGTTCGGGTACGGCGTAGGGTATGGGTTAGGGTTAGGGTTAGGGTTAGTTTGAGGGTTAGGGCTCGGTTTAGGTTACGGGTTAGGATTAGGGTACGTTTTAGGGTTAGGGTAGGGGTTAGGGTTAGGGTACGCGTTAGGGTTAGTGTAGTTATTAAACCTATCCCACTCTCTAGATACCCCTTAGCACGTCAAAGAATATTATTTGGGGGTCCAGCCATGGAGAAGAGTTTAGACACTAGGAGAAGATAAGGAACACACCCATTATCAAGAAATCACATTAGGATTCTCTTTTTAACCTGTTCCTTAAAACACTAGTGCTTAGGAAATCTATTGGAGGCAGAAGCAGTCAAGGGTAGCTTAGGGTTAGGGTTAGGGTTAGGGTTAGGGTTAGCTTTAGGGTACGGTTTAGGGTACGGGTTCGGGTACGGGTTCGGGTACGGCGTAGGGTATGGGTTAGGGTTAGGGTTAGGGTTAGTTTGAGGGTTAGGGCTCGGTTTAGGGTACGGGTTAGGATTACGGTACGTGTTAGGGTTATGGTAGGGGTTAGGGTTAGGTTACGCGTTAGGGTTAGGGTAGTTAGTAAACCTATCCCACTCTCTAGATACCCCTTAGCACGTCAAGGAATATTATTTGGGGGTCCAGCCATGGAGAAGAGTTTAGACACTAGGAGAAGATAAGGAACACACCCATTATCAAGAAATCACATTAGGATTCTCTTTTTAACCTATTCCTTAAAACACTAGTGCTTAGGAAATCTATTGGAGGCAGAAGCAGTCAAGGGTAGCTTAGGGTTAGGGTTAGGTTTAGGGTTAGGGTTAGGGTTAGCGTACGGCTTAGGGTACGGTTTCGGGTACGGGTTCGTGTACGGCGTAGGGTATGGGTTAGGGTTAGGGTTAGTTTGAAGGTTAGGGCTCGGTTTAGGGTACGGTTTAGGATTAGGGTACGTGTTAGGGTTAGGGTAGGGGTTAGGGTTAGGGTACACGTTAGGGTTAGGGTAGTTATTAAACCTATCCCACTCTCTAGATACCCCTTAGCATGTCAAGGAATATTATTTGGGTGTCCAGCCATGGAGAAGAGTTTAGACACTAGGAGAAGATAAGGAACACACCCATTATCAATAAATCACATTAGGATTCTCTTTTTAACCTGTTCCTTAAAACACTAGTGCTTAGGAAATCTATTGGAGGCAGAAGCAGTCAAGGGTAGCTTAGGGTTAGGGTTTGGGTTAGGGTACGGCTTAGGGTACGGGTTCGGGTACGGGTTCGGGTACGGGTTTGGGTATGGCGTACGATATGGGTTAGGGTTAGGGTTAGGGTTAGTTTGAGGGTTAGGGCTCGGTTTAGGGTACGGGTTAGGATTAGGGTACGTGTTAGGGTTAGGGTAGGGGTTAGGGTTAGGGTACGCGTTAGGGTTAGGGTAGTTAGTAAACCTATCCCACTCTCTAGATACCCCTTAGCACGTCAAGGAATATTATTTGGGTGTCCAGCCATGGAGAAGAGTTTAGACACTAGGAGAAGATAAGGATCACACCCATTATCAAGAAATCACATTACGATTCTCTTTTTAACCTGTTCCTTAAAACACTAGTGCTTAGGAAATCTATTGGAGGCAGAAGCAGTCAAGGGTAGCTTAGGGTTAGGGTTAGGGTTAGGGTTAGGGTTAGGGTACGGCTTAGGGTACGGGTTCGGGTACGGGTTCGTGTACGGCGTAGGGTATGGGTTAGGGTTAGGGTTAGGGTTAGTTTGAAGGTTAGGGCTCGGTTTAGGGTACAGGTTAGGATTAGGGTTCGTGTTAGTGTTAGGGTAGGGGTTAGGGTTAGGGTACGCGTTAGGTTTAGGGTAGTTATTAAACCTATCCCACTCCCTAGATACCCCTTAGCACGTCAAGGAATATTATTTGGGGGTCCAGCCATGGAGAAGAGTTTAGACAGTAGGAGAAGATAAGGAACACACCCATTATCCTGAAATCACATTAGGATTCTCTTTTTAACCTGTTACTTAATACACTAGTGCTTAGGAAATCTATTGGAGGCAGAAGCAGTCAAGGGGAGCTTAGGTTTAGGGTTAGGTTTAGGGTTAGGGTTAGGGTTAGGGTTAGGGTTAGGGTACGGCTTAGTGTACGGGTTCGGGTACGGGTTCGGGTATGGCGTAGGGTATGGGTTAGGGTTAGGGTTAGGGTTAGTTTGAGGGTTAGGGCTCGGTTTAGGTTACGGGTTAGGATTAGGGTACGTCTTAGGGTTAGGGTAGGGGTTAGGGTTAGGGTACGCGTTAGGGTTAGGGTAGTTATTAAACCTATCCCACTCTCTAGATAACCCTTAGCACGTCAAGGAATATTATTTGGGGGTCCAGCCATGGAGAAGAGTTTAGACACTAGGAGAAGATAAGGAACACACCCATTATCAATAAATCACATTAGGATTCTCTTTTTAACCTGTTCCTTAAAACACTAGTGCTTAGGAAATCTATTGGAGGCAGAAGCAGTCAAGGGTAGCTTAGGGTTAGGGTTTGGGTTAGGGTACGGCTTAGGGTACGGGTTCGGGTACGGGATCGGGTACGGGTTTGGGTATGGCGTACGATATGGGTTAGGGTTAGGGTTAGGGTTAGTTTGAGGGTTAGGGCTCGGTTTAGGGAACGGGTTAGGATTAGGGTACGTGTTAGGGTTAGGGTAGGGGTTAGGGTTAGGGTACGCGTTAGGGTTAGGGTAGTTATTAAACCTATCCCACTCTCTAGATACCCCTTAGCACGTCAAGGAATATTGTTTGGGTCTCCAGCCATGGAGAAGAGTTTAGACACTAGGAGAAGATAAGGATCACACCCATTATCAAGAAATCACATTAGGATTCTCTTTTTAACCTGTTCCTTAAAACACTAGTGCTTAGGAAATCTATTGGAGGCAGAAGCAGTCAAGGGTAGCTTAGGGTTACGGTTAGGGTTAGGGTTAGGGTTAGCTTTAGGGTACGGCTTAGGGTACGGGTTCGGGTACGGGTTCGGGTACGGCGTAGGGTATGGGTTAGGGTTAGGGTTAGGGTTAGTTTGAGGGTTAGGGCTCGGTTGAGGGTACGGGTTAGGATTAGGGTTAGGGTTAGGGTTAGGGTTAGGGTTAGGGTTAGGGTTAGGGTTAGGGTTAGGGTTAGTTTGAAGGTTAGGGCTCGGTTTAGGGTACGGGTTAGGATTAGGGTTCGTGTTAGGGTTAGGGTAGGGGTTAGGGTTAGGGTACGCATTAGGGTTAGGGTAGTTATTAAACCTATCCCACTCTCTAGATACCCCTTAGCACGTCAAGGAATATTATTTGCGGGTCCAGCCATGGAGAAGAGTTTAGACACTAGGAGAAGATAAGGAACACACCCATTATCAAGAAATCACATTAGGATTCTCTTTTTAACCTGTTCTTTAATACACTAGTGCTTAGGAAATCTATTGGAGGCAGAAGCAGTCAAGGGTAGCTTAGGGTTAGGGTTACGGTGAGGGTTAGGGTTAGGGTATGGCTTAGGGTACGGGTTTGGGTACGGGTTCGGGTACGGCGTAGGGTATGGGTTAGGGTTAGGGTTAGGGTTAGTTTGAGGGTTAGGGCTCCGTTTAGGGTACGGGTTAGGATTAGGGTACGTGTTAGGGTTAGGGTAGGGGTTAGGGTTAGGGTACGCGTTAGGGTTAGGGTAGTTATTAAACCTATCCCACTCTCTAGATACCCCTTAGCACGTCAAGGAATATTATTTGGGGGTCCAGCCATGGAGAAGAGTTTAGACACTAGGAGAACATAAGGAACACACCCATTATCAAGAAATCACATTAGGATTCTCTTTTTAACCTGTTCCTTAAAACACTAGTGCTTAGGAAATCTATTGGAGGCAGAAGCAGTCAAGGGTAGCTTAGGGTTAGGGTTAGGGTTAGGGCTAGGGTTAGGACACGGCTTAGGGTACGGGTTCGGGTACGGGTTCGTGTACGGCGTAGGGTATGGGTTTGGGTTAGGGTTAGGGTTAGTTTGAAGCTTAGGGCTCGGTTTAGGGTATGGGTTAGGATTAGGGTTCGTGTTAGGGTTAGGGTAGGGGTTAGGGTTAGGGTACGCGTTAGGGTTAGGGTAGTTATTAAACCTATCCCACTCTCTAGATACCCCTTAGCACGTCAAGGAATATTATTTGGGGGTCCAGCCATGGAGAAGAGTTTAGACACTAGGAGAAGATAAGGAACACACCCATTATCCTGAAATCACATTAGGATTCTCTTTTTAACCTGTTCCTTAATACACTAGTGCTTAGGAAATCTATTGGAGGCAGAAGCAGTCAAGGGTAGCTTAGGGTTAGGGTTACGGTTAGGGTTAGGGTTAGGGTATGGCTTAGGGTACGGGTTCGGGTACGGCGTAGGGTATGGGATAGGGTTAGGGTTAGGGTTAGTTTGAGGGTTAGGGCTCGGTTTAGGGTACGGGTTAGGATTAGGGTACGTGTTAGGGTTAGGGTAGGGGTTAGGGTTAGGGTACGCGTTAGGGTTAGGGTAGTTATTAAACCTATCCCACTCTCTAGATACCCCTTAGCACGTCAAGGAATATTAATTGGGGGTCCAGCCATGGAGAAGAGTTTAGACACTAGGAGAAGATAAGGAACACACCCATTATCAAGAAATCACATTAGGATTCTCTTTTTAACCTGTTCCTTAAAACACTAGTGCTTAGGAAATCTATTGGAGGCAGAAGCAGTCAAGGGTAGCTTAGGGTTAGGGTTAGGGTTAGCGTACGGCTTAGGGTACGGGTTCGGGTACGGGTTCGGGTACGGGTTTGGGTATGGCGTACGATATGGGTTAGGGTTAGGGTTAGGGTTAGTTTGAGGGTTAGGGCTCGGTTTAGGGTACGGGTTAGGATTAGGGTACGTGTTAGGGTTAGGGTAGGGGTTAGGGTTAGGGTACGCATTAGGGTTAGGGTAGTTATTAAACCTATCCCACTCTCTAGATACCCCTTAGCACGTCAAGGAATATTATTTGGGTGTCCAGCCATGGAGAAGAGTTTAGACACTAGGAGAAGATAAGGAACACACCCATTATCAAGAAATCACATTAGGATTCTCTTTTTAACCTGTTCCTTAAAACACTAGTGCTTAGGAAATCTATTGGAGGCAGAAGCAGTCAAGGGTAGCTTAGGGTTAGGGTTAGGTTTAGGTTTAGGGTTAGGGTTAGGGTACGGCTTAGTGTACGGGTTCGGGTACGGGTTCGGGTATGGCGTAGTGTATGGGTTAGGGTTAGGGTTAGGGTTAGTTTGAGGGTTAGGGCTCGATTTAGGTTACGGGTTAGGATTAGGGTACGTCTTAGGGTTAGGGTAGGGGTTAGGGTTAGGGTACGCGTTAGGGTTAGGGTAGTTATTAAACCTATCCCACTCTCTAGATAACCCTTAGCACGTCAAGGAATATTATTTGGGGGTCCAGCCATGGAGAAGAGTTTAGACACTAGGAGAAGATAAGGAACACACCCATTATCAAGAAATCACATTAGGATTCTCTTTTTAACCTGTTCCTTAAAACACTAGTGCTTAGGAAATCTATTGGAGGCAGAAGCAGTCAAGGGTAGCGTAGGGTTAGGGTTAGGGTTAGGGTTAGGGTTAGCTTTAGGGTACGGCTTAGGGTACGGGTTCGGTACGGGTTCGGGTACGGCGTAGGGTATGGGTTAGGGTTAGGGTTAGGGTTAGTTTGAGGGTTAGGGCTCGGTTTAGGGTACGGGTTAGGATTAGGGTACGTGTTAGGGTTAGGGTACGCGTTAGGGTTAGGGTAGTTATTAAACCTATCCCACTCTCTAGATACCCCTTAGCACGTCAAGGAATATTATTTGGGTGTCCAGCCATGGAGAAGAGTTTAGACACTAGGAGAAGATAAGGAACACACCCATTATCAAGAAATCACATTAGGATTCTCTTTTTAACCTGTTCCTTAATACACTAGTGCTTAGGAAATCTATTGGAGGCAGAAGCAGTCAAGGGTAGCTTAGGGTTAGGGTTACGGTGAGGGTTAGGGTTAGGGTATGGCTTAGGGTACGGGTTCGGGTACGGGTTCGGGTACGGCGTAGGGTATGGGTTAGGGTTAGGGTTAGGGTTAGTTTGAGGGTTAGGGCTCCGTTTAGGGTACGGGTTAGGATTAGGGTACGTGTTAGGGTTAGGGTAGGGGTTAGGGTTAGGGTATGCGTTAGGGTTAGGGTAGTTATTAAACCTATCCCACTCTCTACATACCCCTTAGCACGTCAAGGAATATTATTTGGGGGTCCAGACATGGAGAAGAGTTTAGACACTAGGAGAAGATAAGGAACACACCCATTATCAAGAAATCACATTAGGATTCTCTTTTTAACCTGTTCCTTAAAACACTAGTGCTTAGGAAATCTATTGGAGGCAGAAGCAGTCAAGGGTAGCTTAGGGTTAGGGTTAGGGTTAGGGTACGGCTTAGGGTACGGGTTCGGTTACGGGTTCGGGTACGGGTTCGGGTACGGCGTAGGGTATGGGTTAGGGTTAGGGTTAGGGTTAGTTTGAGGGTTAGGGCTCGGTTTAGGGTACGGGTTAGGGTTAGGGTAGAGGTTAGGGTTAGGGTACGCGTTAGGGTTAGGGTAGTTATTAAACCTATCCCACTCTCTAGATACCCCTTAGCACGTCAAGGAATATTATTTGGGGGTCCAGCCTTGGAGAAGAGTTTAGACACTAGGAGAAGATAAGGAACACACCCATTATCAAGAAATCACATTAGGATTCTCTTTTTAACCTGTTCCTTAAAACACTAGTGCTTAGGAAATCTATTGGAGGCAGAAGCAGTCAAGGGTAGCTTAGGGTTAGGGTTAGGGTTATGGTTAGGGTTAGGGTTAGGGTACGGCTTAGGGTACGGGTTCGGGTACGGGTTCGTGTACGGCGTAGGGTATGGGTTAGGGTTAGGGTTAGGGTTAGTTTGAAGGTTAGGGCTCGGTTTAGGGTACGGGTTAGGATTAGGGTTCGTGTTAGGGTTAGGGTAGGGGTTAGGGTTAGGGTACGCGTTAGGGTTAGGGTAGTTATTAAACCTATCCCACTCTCTAGATACCCCTTAGCACGTCAAGGAATATTATTTGGGGGTCCAGCCATGGAGAAGAGTTTAGACACTAGGAGAAGATAAGGAACACACCCATTATCCTGAAATCACATTAGGATTCTCTTTTTAACCTGTTCCTTAAAACACTAGTGCTTAGGAAATCTATTGTAGGCAGAAGCAGTCAAGGGTAGCTTAGGGTTAGTGTTAGGATTAGGGTTAGGGTTAGGGTACGGCTTAGGGTACGGCTTCGGGTACTGGTTCGGGTACGGCGTAGGGTATGGGTTAGGGTTAGGGTTAGGGTTAGTTTGAGGGTTAGGGCTCGGTTTAGGTTACGGGTTAGGATTAGGGTACGTGTTAGGGTTAGGGTAGGGGATAGGGTTAGGGTACGCGTTAGGGTTAGGGTAGTTATTAAACCTATCCCACTCTCTAGATACCCCTTAGCACGTCAAGGAATATTAATTGGGGGTCCAGCCATGGAGAAGAGTTTAGACACTAGGAGAAGATAAGGAACACACCCATTATCAATAAATCACATTAGGATTCTCTTTTTAACCTGTTCCTTAAAACACTAGTGCTTAGGAAATCTATTGGAGGCAGAAGCAGTCAAGGGTAGCTTAGGGTTAGGGTTTGGGTTAGGGTACGGCTTAGGGTACGGGTTCGGGTACGGGATCGGGTACGGGTTTGGGTATGGCGTACGATATGGGTTAGGGTTAGGGTTAGGGTTAGTTTGAGGGTTAGGGCTCGGTTTAGGGAACGGGTTAGGATTAGGGTACGTGTTAGGGTTAGGGTAGGGGTTAGGGTTAGGGTACGCGTTAGGGTTAGGGTAGTTATTAAACCTATCCCACTCTCTAGATACCCCTTAGCACGTCAAGGAATATTGTTTGGGTGTCCAGCCATGGAGAAGAGTTTAGACACTAGGAGAAGATAAGGATCACACCCATTATCAAGAAATCACATTAGGATTCTCTTTTTAACCTGTTCCTTAAAACACTAGTGCTTAGGAAATCTATTGGAGGCAGAAGCAGTCAAGGGTAGCTTAGGGTTACGGTTAGGGTTAGGGTTAGGGTTAGCTTTAGGGTACGGCTTAGGGTACGGGTTCGGGTACGGGTTCGGGTACGGCGTAGGGTATGGGTTAGGGTTAGGGTTAGGGTTAGTTTGAGGGTTAGGGCTCGGTTGAGGGTACGGGTTAGGATTAGGGTTAGGGTTAGGGTTAGGGTTAGGGTTAGGGTTAGGGTTAGGGTTAGGGTTAGTTTGAAGGTTAGGGCTCGGTTTAGGGTACGGGTTAGGATTAGGGTTCGTGTTAGGGTTAGGGTAGGGGTTAGGGTTAGGGTACGCATTAGGGTTAGGGTAGTTATTAAACCTATCCCACTCTCTAGATACCCCTTAGCACGTCAAGGAATATTATTTGCGGGTCCAGCCATGGAGAAGAGTTTAGACACTAGGAGAAGATAAGGAACACACCCATTATCAAGAAATCACATTAGGATTCTCTTTTTAACCTGTTCTTTAATACACTAGTGCTTAGGAAATCTATTGGAGGCAGAAGCAGTCAAGGGTAGCTTAGGGTTAGGGTTACGGTGAGGGTTAGGGTTAGGGTATGGCTTAGGGTACGGGTTTGGGTACGGGTTCGGGTACGGCGTAGGGTATGGGTTAGGGTTAGGGTTAGGGTTAGTTTGAGGGTTAGGGCTCCGTTTAGGGTACGGGTTAGGATTAGGGTACGTGTTAGGGTTAGGGTAGGGGTTAGGGTTAGGGTACGCGTTAGGGTTAGGGTAGTTATTAAACCTATCCCACTCTCTAGATACCCCTTAGCACGTCAAGGAATATTATTTGGGGGTCCAGCCATGGAGAAGAGTTTAGACACTAGGAGAACATAAGGAACACACCCATTATCAAGAAATCACATTAGGATTCTCTTTTTAACCTGTTCCTTAAAACACTAGTGCTTAGGAAATCTATTGGAGGCAGAAGCAGTCAAGGGTAGCTTAGGGTTAGGGTTAGGGTTAGGGCTAGGGTTAGGACACGGCTTAGGGTACGGGTTCGGGTACGGGTTCGTGTACGGCGTAGGGTATGGGTTTGGGTTAGGGTTAGGGTTAGTTTGAAGCTTAGGGCTCGGTTTAGGGTATGGGTTAGGATTAGGGTTCGTGTTAGGGTTAGGGTAGGGGTTAGGGTTAGGGTACGCGTTAGGTTTAGGGTAGTTATTAAACCTATCCCACTCTCTAGATACCCCTTAGCACGTTAAGGAATATTATTTGGGGGTCCAGCCATGGAGAAGAGTTTAGACACTAGGAGAAGATAAGGAACACACCCATTATCCTGAAATCACATTAGGATTCTCTTTTTAACCTGTTCCTTAATACACTAGTGCTTAGGAAATCTATTGGAGGCAGAAGCAGTCAAGGGTAGCTTAGGGTTAGGGTTACGGTTAGGGTTAGGGTTAGGGTATGGCTTAGGGTACGGGTTCGGGTACGGCGTAGGGTATGGGATAGGGTTAGGGTTAGGGTTAGTTTGAGGGTTAGGGCTCGGTTTAGGGTACGGGTTAGGATTAGGGTACGTGTTAGGGTTAGGGTAGGGGTTAGGGTTAGGGTACGCGTTAGGGTTAGGGTAGTTATTAAACCTATCCCACTCTCTAGATACCCCTTAGCACGTCAAGGAATATTAATTGGGGGTCCAGCCATGGAGAAGAGTTTAGACACTAGGAGAAGATAAGGAACACACCCATTATCAAGAAATCACATTAGGATTCTCTTTTTAACCTGTTCCTTAAAACACTAGTGCTTAGGAAATCTATTGGAGGCAGAAGCAGTCAAGGGTAGCTTAGGGTTAGGGTTAGGGTTAGCGTACGGCTTAGGGTACGGGTTCGGGTACGGGTTCGGGTACGGGTTTGGGTATGGCGTACGATATGGGTTAGGGTTAGGGTTAGGGTTAGTTTGAGGGTTAGGGCTCGGTTTAGGGTACGGGTTAGGATTAGGGTACGTGTTAGGGTTAGGGTAGGGGTTAGGGTTAGGGTACGCATTAGGGTTAGGGTAGTTATTAAACCTATCCCACTCTCTAGATACCCCTTAGCACGTCAAGGAATATTATTTGGGTGTCCAGCCATGGAGAAGAGTTTAGACACTAGGAGAAGATAAGGAACACACCCATTATCAAGAAATCACATTAGGATTCTCTTTTTAACCTGTTCCTTAAAACACTAGTGCTTAGGAAATCTATTGGAGGCAGAAGCAGTCAAGGGTAGCTTAGGGTTAGGGTTAGGTTTAGGTTTAGGGTTAGGGTTAGGGTACGGCTTAGTGTACGGGTTCGGGTACGGGTTCGGGTATGGCGTAGTGTATGGTTTAGGGTTAGGGTTAGGGTTAGTTTGAGGGTTAGGGCTCGATTTAGGTTACGGGTTAGGATTAGGGTACGTCTTAGGGTTAGGGTAGGGGTTAGGGTTAGGGTACGCGTTAGGGTTAGGGTAGTTATTAAACCTATCCCACTCTCTAGATAACCCTTAGCACGTCAAGGAATATTATTTGGGGGTCCAGCCATGGAGAAGAGTTTAGACACTAGGAGAAGATAAGGAACACACCCATTATCAAGAAATCACATTAGGATTCTCTTTTTAACCTGTTCCTTAAAACACTAGTGCTTAGGAAATCTATTGGAGGCAGAAGCAGTCAAGGGTAGCGTAGGGTTAGGGTTAGGGTTAGGGTTAGGGTTAGCTTTAGGGTACGGCTTAGGGTACGGGTTCGGTACGGGTTCGGGTACGGCGTAGGGTATGGGTTAGGGTTAGGGTTAGGGTTAGTTTGAGGGTTAGGGCTCGGTTTAGGGTACGGGTTAGGATTAGGGTACGTGTTAGGGTTAGGGTACGCGTTAGGGTTAGGGTAGTTATTAAACCTATCCCACTCTCTAGATACCCCTTAGCACGTCAAGGAATATTATTTGGGTGTCCAGCCATGGAGAAGAGTTTAGACACTAGGAGAAGATAAGGAACACACCCATTATCAAGAAATCACATTAGGATTCTCTTTTTAACCTGTTCCTTAATACACTAGTGCTTAGGAAATCTATTGGAGGCAGAAGCAGTCAAGGGTAGCTTAGGGTTAGGGTTACGGTGAGGGTTAGGGTTAGGGTATGGCTTAGGGTACGGGTTCGGGTACGGGTTCGGGTACGGCGTAGGGTATGGGTTAGGGTTAGGGTTAGGGTTAGTTTGAGGGTTAGGGCTCCGTTTAGGGTACGGGTTAGGATTAGGGTACGTGTTAGGGTTAGGGTAGGGGTTAGGGTTAGGGTATGCGTTAGGGTTAGGGTAGTTATTAAACCTATCCCACTCTCTACATACCCCTTAGCACGTCAAGGAATATTATTTGGGGGTCCAGACATGGAGAAGAGTTTAGACACTAGGAGAAGATAAGGAACACACCCATTATCAAGAAATCACATTAGGATTCTCTTTTTAACCTGTTCCTTAAAACACTAGTGCTTAGGAAATCTATTGGAGGCAGAAGCAGTCAAGGGTAGCTTAGGGTTAGGGTTAGGGTTAGGGTACGGCTTAGGGTACGGGTTCGGTTACGGGTTCGGGTACGGGTTCGGGTACGGCGTAGGGTATGGGTTAGGGTTAGGGTTAGGGTTAGTTTGAGGGTTAGGGCTCGGTTTAGGGTACGGGTTAGGATTAGTGTACGTGTTAGGGTTAGGGTAGAGGTTAGGGTTAGGGTACGCGTTAGGGTTAGGGTAGTTATTAAACCTATCCCACTCTCTAGATACCCCTTAGCACGTCAAGGAATATTATTTGGGGGTCCAGCCTTGGAGAAGAGTTTAGACACTAGGAGAAGATAAGGAACACACCCATTATCAAGAAATCACATTAGGATTCTCTTTTTAACCTGTTCCTTAAAACACTAGTGCTTAGGAAATCTATTGGAGGCAGAAGCAGTCAAGGGTAGCTTAGGGTTAGGGTTAGGGTTATGGTTAGGGTTAGGGTTAGGGTACGGCTTAGGGTACGGGTTCGGGTACGGGTTCGTGTACGGCGTAGGGTATGGGTTAGGGTTAGGGTTAGGGTTAGTTTGAAGGTTAGGGCTCGGTTTAGGGTACGGGTTAGGATTAGGGTTCGTGTTAGGGTTAGGGTAGGGGTTAGGGTTAGGGTACGCGTTAGGGTTAGGGTAGTTATTAAACCTATCCCACTCTCTAGATACCCCTTAGCACGTCAAGGAATATTATTTGGGGGTCCAGCCATGGAGAAGAGTTTAGACACTAGGAGAAGATAAGGAACACACCCATTATCCTGAAATCACATTAGGATTCTCTTTTTAACCTGTTCCTTAAAACACTAGTGCTTAGGAAATCTATTGTAGGCAGAAGCAGTCAAGGGTAGCTTAGGGTTAGTGTTAGGATTAGGGTTAGGGTTAGGGTACGGCTTAGGGTACGGCTTCGGGTACTGGTTCGGGTACGGCGTAGGGTATGGGTTAGGGTTAGGGTTAGGGTTAGTTTGAGGGTTAGGGCTCGGTTTAGGTTACGGGTTAGGATTAGGGTACGTGTTAGGGTTAGGGTAGGGGATAGGGTTAGGGTACGCGTTAGGGTTAGGGTAGTTATTAAACCTATCCCACTCTCTAGATACCCCTTAGCACGTCAAGGAATATTAATTGGGGGTCCAGCCATGGAGAAGAGTTTAGACACTAGGAGAAGATAAGGAACACACCCATCATCAAGAAATCACATTAGGATTCTCTTTTTAACCTGTTCCTTAAAACACTAGTGCTTAGGAAATCTATTGGAGGCAGAAGCAGTCAAGGGTAGCTTAGGGTTAGGGTTAGGGTTAGGGTACGGCTTAGGGTACGGGTTCAGTTACGGGTTCGGGTACGGGTTCGGGTACGGCGTAGGGTATGGGTTAGGGTTAGGGTTAGGGTTAGTTTGAAGGTTAGGGCTCGGTTTAGGGTACGGGTTAGGATTAGGGTTCGTGTTAGTGTTAGGTTAGGGGTTAGGGTTAGGGTACGCGTTAGGTTTAGGGTAGTTATTAAACCTATCCCACTCTCTAGATACCCCTTAGCACGTCAAGGAATATTATTTGGGGGTCCAGCCATGGAGAAGAGTTTAGACACTAGGAGAAGATAAGGAACACACCCATTATCCTGAAATCACATTAGGATTCTCTTTTTAACCTGTTCCTTAATACACTAGTGCTTAGGAAATCTATTGGAGGCAGAAGCAGTCAAGGGTAGCTTAGGGTTAGGGTTAGGGTTAGGGTTAGGGTTAGTGTTAGGGTACGGGTTCTGGTACGGGTTCGGGTACGGCATTCGGTATGGGTTAGGGTTAGGGTTAGGGTTAGTTTGAGGGTTAGGGCTCGGTTTAGGGTACGGGTTAGGATTAGGGTACGTGTTAGGGTTAGGGTAGGGGTTAGGGTTAGGTTACGCGTTAGGGTTAGGGTAGTTAGTAAACCTATCCCACTCTCTAGATACCCCTTAGCACGTCAAGGAATATTATTTGGGGGTCCAGCCATGGAGAAGAGTTTAGACACTAGGAGAAGATAAGGAACACACCCATTATCAAGAAATCACATTAGGATTCTCTTTTTAACCTATTCCTTAAAACACTAGTGCTTAGGAAATCTATTGGAGGCAGAAGCAGTCAAGGGTAGCTTAGGGTTAGGGTTAGGTTTAGGGTTAGGGTTAGGGTTAGCGTACGGCTTAGGGTACGGTTTCGGGTACGGGTTCGTGTACGGCGTAGGGTATGGGTTAGGGTTAGGGTTAGTTTGAAGGTTAGGGCTCGGTTTAGGGTACGGTTTAGGATTAGGGTACGTGTTAGGGTTAGGGTAGGGGTTAGGGTTAGGGTACGCGTTAGGGTTAGGGTAGTTATTAAACCTATCCCACTCTCTAGATACCCCTTAGCACGTCAAGGAATATTATTTGGGTGTCCAGCCATGGAGAAGAGTTTAGACACTAGGAGAAGATAAGGAACACACCCATTATCAATAAATCACATTAGGATTCTCTTTTTAACCTGTTCCTTAAAACACTAGTGCTTAGGAAATCTATTGGAGGCAGAAGCAGTCAAGGGTAGCTTAGGGTTAGGGTTTGGGTTAGGGTACGGCTTAGGATACGGGTTCGGGTACGGGTTCGGGTACGGGTTTGGGTATGGCGTACGATATGGTTTAGGGTTAGGGTTAGGGTTAGTTTGAGGGTTAGGGCTCGGTTTAGGGTACGGGTTAGGATTAGGGTACGTGTTAGGGTTAGGGTAGGGGTTAGGGTTAGGGTACGCGTTAGGGTTAGGGTAGTTAGTAAACCTATCCCACTCTCTAGATACCCCTTAGCACGTCAAGGAATATTATTTGGGTGTCCAGCCATGGAGAAGAGTTTAGACACTAGGAGAAGATAAGGATCACACCCATTATCAAGAAATCACATTACGATTCTCTTTTTAACCTGTTCCTTAAAACACTAGTGCTTAGGAAATCTATTGGAGGCAGAAGCAGTCAAGGGTAGCTTAGGGTTAGGGTTAGGGTTAGGGTTAGGGTTAGGGTACGGCTTAGGGTACGGTTTCGGGTACGGGTTCGTGTACGGCGTAGGGTATGGGTTAGGGTTAGGGTTAGTTTGAAGGTTAGGGCTCGGTTTAGGGTACGGTTTAGGATTAGGGTACGTGTTAGGGTTAGGGTAGGGGTTAGGGTTAGGGTACGCGTTAGGGTTAGGGTAGTTATTAAACCTATCCCACTCTCTAGATACCCCTTAGCACGTCAAGGAATATTATTTGGGTGTCCAGCCATGGAGAAGAGTTTAGACACTAGGAGAAGATAAGGAACACACCCATTATCAATAAATCACATTAGGATTCTCTTTTTAACCTGTTCCTTAAAACACTAGTGCTTAGGAAATCTATTGGAGGCAGAAGCAGTCAAGGGTAGCTTAGGGTTAGGGTTTGGGTTAGGGTACGGCTTAGGATACGGGTTCGGGTACGGGTTCGGGTACGGGTTTGGGTATGGCGTACGATATGGTTTAGGGTTAGGGTTAGGGTTAGTTTGAGGGTTAGGGCTCGGTTTAGGGTACGGGTTAGGATTAGGGTACGTGTTAGGGTTAGGGTAGGGGTTAGGGTTAGGGTACGCGTTAGGGTTAGGGTAGTTAGTAAACCTATCCCACTCTCTAGATACCCCTTAGCACGTCAAGGAATATTATTTGGGTGTCCAGCCATGGAGAAGAGTTTAGACACTAGGAGAAGATAAGGATCACACCCATTATCAAGAAATCACATTACGATTCTCTTTTTAACCTGTTCCTTAAAACACTAGTGCTTAGGAAATCTATTGGAGGCAGAAGCAGTCAAGGGTAGCTTAGGGTTAGGGTTAGGGTTAGGGTTAGGGTTAGGGTACGGCTTAGGGTACGGGTTCGGGTACGGGTTCGTGTACGGCGTAGGGTATGGGTTAGGGTTAGGGTTAGGGTTAGTTTGAAGGTTAGGGCTCGGTTTAGGGTACAGGTTAGGATTAGGGTTCGTGTTAGTGTTAGGGTAGGGGTTAGGGTTAGGGTACGCGTTAGGGTTAGGGTAGTTATTAAACCTATCCCACTCCCTAGATACCCCTTAGCACGTCAAGGAATATTATTTGGGGGTCCAGCCATGGAGAAGAGTTTAGACAGTAGGAGAAGATAAGGAACACACCCATTATCCTGAAATCACATTAGGATTCTCTTTTTAACCTGTTCCTTAATACACTAGTGCTTAGGAAATCTATTGGAGGCAGAAGCAGTCAAGGGGAGCTTAGGGTTAGGGTTAGGTTTAGGGTTAGGGTTAGGGTTAGGGTTAGGGTTAGGGTACGGCTTAGTGTACGGGTTCGGGTACGGGTTCGGGTATGGCGTAGGGTATGGGTTAGGGTTAGGGTTAGGGTTAGTTTGAGGGTTAGGGCTCGGTTTAGGTTACGGGTTAGGATTAGGGTACGTGTTAGGGTTAGGGTAGGGATTAGGGTTAGGGTACGCGTTAGGGTTAGGGTAGTTATTAAACCTATCCCACTCTCTAGATACCCCTTAGCACGTCAAGGAATATTATTTGGGTGTCCAGCCATGGAGAAGAGTTTAGACACTAGGAGAAGATAAGGATCACACCCATTATCAAGAAATCACATTAGGATTCTCTTTTTAACCTGTTCCTTAAAACACTAGTGCTTAGGAAATCTATTGGAGGCAGAAGCAGTCAAGGGTAGCTTAGGGTTACGGTTAGGGTTAGGGTTAGGGTTAGCTTTAGGGTACGGCTTAGGGTACGGGTTCGGGTACGGGTTCGGGTACGGTGTAGGGTATGGGTTAGGGTTAGGGTTAGGGTTAGTTTGAGGGTTAGGGCTCGGTTTAGGGTACGGGTTAGGATTAGGGTTAGGGTTAGGGTTAGGGTTAGGGTTAGGGTTAGGGTTAGGGTTAGGGTTAGTTTGAAGGTTAGGGCTCGGTTTAGGGTACGGGTTAGGATTAGGGTTCGTGTTAGGGTTAGGGTAGGGGTTAGGGTTAGGGTACGCATTAGGGTTAGGGTAGTTATTAAACCTATCCCACTCTCTAGATACCCCTTAGCACGTCAAGGAATATTATTTGCGGGTCCAGCCATGGAGAAGAGTTTAGACACTAGGAGAAGATAAGGAACACACCCATTATCAAGAAATCACATTAGGATTCTCTTTTTAACCTGTTCCTTAATACACTAGTGCTTAGGAAATCTATTGGAGGCAGAAGCAGTCAAGGGTAGCTTAGGGTTAGGGTTACGGTGAGGGTTAGGGTTAGGGTATGGCTTAGGGTACGGGTTCGGGTACGGGTTCGGGTACGGCGTAGGGTATGGGTTAGGGTTAGGGTTTGGGTTAGTTTGAGGGTTAGGGCTCCGTTTAGGGTACGGGTTAGGATTAGGGTACGTGTTAGGGTTAGGGTAGGGGTTAGGGTTAGGGTACGCGTTAGGGTTAGGGTAGTTATTAAACCTATCCCACTCTCTAGATACCCCTTAGCACGTCAAGGAATATTATTTGGGGGTCCAGCCATGGAGAAGAGTTTAGACACTAGGAGAAGATAAGGAACACACCCATTATCAAGAAATCACATTAGGATTCTCTTTTTAACCTGTTCCTTAAAACACTAGTGCTTAGGAAATCTATTGGAGGCAGAAGCAGTCAAGGGTAGCTTAGGGTTAGGGTTTGGGTTAGGGTACGGCTTAGGGTACGGGTTCGGGTACGGGTTCGGGTACGGGTTTGGGTATGGCGTACGATATGGGTTAGGGTTAGGGTTAGGGTTAGTTTGAGGGTTAGGGCTCGGTTTAGGGTACGGGTTAGGATTAGGGTACGTGTTAGGGTTAGGGTAGGGGTTAGGGTTAGGGTACGTGTTAGGGTTAGGGTAGTTAGTAAACCTATCCCACTCTCTAGATACCCCTTAGCACGTCAAGGAATATTATTTGGGTGTCCAGCCATGGAGAAGAGTTTAGACACTAGGAGAAGATAAGGATCACACCCATTATCAAGAAATCACATTACGATTCTCTTTTTAACCTGTTCCTTAAAACACTAGTGCTTAGGAAATCTATTGGAGGCAGAAGCAGTCAAGGGTAGCTTAGGGTTAGGGTTAGGGTTAGGGTTAGGGTTAGGGTACGGCTTAGGGTACGGGTTCGGGTACGGGTTCGTGTACGGCGTAGGGTATGGGTTAGGGTTAGGGTTAGGGTTAGTTTGAAGGTTAGGGCTCGGTTTAGGGTACAGGTTAGGATTAGGGTTCGTGTTAGTGTTAGGGTAGGGGTTAGGGTTAGGGTACGCGTTAGGTTTAGGGTAGTTATTAAACCTATCCCACTCCCTAGATACCCCTTAGCACGTCAAGGAATATTATTTGGGGGTCCAGCCATGGAGAAGAGTTTAGACAGTAGGAGAAGATAAGGAACACACCCATTATCCTGAAATCACATTAGGATTCTCTTTTTAACCTGTTCCTTAATACACTAGTGCTTAGGAAATCTATTGGAGGCAGAAGCAGTCAAGGGGAGCTTAGGGTTAGGGTTAGGTTTAGGGTTAGGGTTAGGGTTAGGGTTAGGGTTAGGGTACGGCTTAGTGTACGGGTTCGGGTACGGGTTCGGGTATGGCGTAGGGTATGGGTTAGGGTTAGGGTTAGGGTTAGTTTGAGGGTTAGGGCTCGGTTTAGGTTACGGGTTAGGATTAGGGTACGTCTTAGGGTTAGGGTAGGGGTTAGGGTTAGGGTACGCGTTAGGGTTAGGGTAGTTATTAAACCTATCCCACTCTCTAGATACCCCTTAGCACGTCAAGGAATATTATTTGGGGGTCCAGCCATGGAGAAGAGTTTAGACACTAGGAGAAGATAAGGAACACACCCATTATCAATAAATCACATTAGGATTCTCTTTTTAACCTGTTCCTTAAAACACTAGTGCTTAGGAAATCTATTGGAGGCAGAAGCAGTCAAGGGTAGCTTAGGGTTACGGTTAGGGTTAGGGTTAGGGTTAGCTTTAGGGTACGGCTTAGGGTACGGGTTCGGGTACGGGTTCGGGTACGGCGTAGGGTGTGGGTTAGGGTTAGGGTTAGGGTTAGTTTGAGGGTTAGGGCTCGGTTTAGGGTACGGGTTAGGATTAGGGTTAGGGTTAGGGTTAGGGTTAGGGTTAGGGTTAGGGTTAGGGTTAGGGTTAGGGTTAGTTTGAAGGTTAGGGCTCGGTTTAGGGTACGGGTTAGGATTAGGGTTCGTGTTAGGGTTAGGGTAGGGGTTAGGGTTAGGGTACGCATTAGGGTTAGGGTAGTTATTAAACCTATCCCACTCTCTAGATACCCCTTAGCACGTCAAGGAATATTATTTGGGGGTCCAGCCATGGAGAAGAGTTTAGACACTAGGAGAAGATAAGGAACACACCCATTATCAAGAAATCACATTAGGATTCTCTTTTTAACCTGTTCCTTAAAACACTAGTGCTTAGGAAATCTATTGGAGGCAGAAGCAGTCAAGGGTAGCTTAGGGTTAGGGTTAGGGTTAGGGTACGGCTTAGGGTACGGGTTCGGTTACGGGTTCGGGTACGGGTTCGGGTACGGCGTAGGGTATGGGTTAGGGTTAGGGTTAGGGTTAGTTTGAGGGTTAGGGCTCGGTTTAGGGTACGGGTTAGGATTAGTGTACGTGTTAGGGTTAGGGTAGAGGTTAGGGTTAGGGTACGCGTTAGGGTTAGGGTAGTTATTAAACCTATCCCACTCTCTAGATACCCCTTAGCACGTCAAGGAATATTATTTGGGGGTCCAGCCTTGGAGAAGAGTTTAGACACTAGGAGAAGATAAGGAACACACCCATTATCAAGAAATCACATTAGGATTCTCTTTTTAACCTGTTCCTTAAAACACTAGTGCTTAGGAAATCTATTGGAGGCAGAAGCAGTCAAGGGTAGCTTAGGGTTAGGGTTAGGGTTATGGTTAGGGTTAGGGTTAGGGTACGGCTTAGGGTACGGGTTCGGGTACGGGTTCGTGTACGGCGTAGGGTATGGGTTAGGGTTAGGGTTAGGGTTAGTTTGAAGGTTAGGGCTCGGTTTAGGTACGGGTTAGGATTAGGGTTCGTGTTAGGGTTAGGGTAGGGGTTAGGGTTAGGGTACGCGTTAGGGTTAGGGTAGTTATTAAACCTATCCCACTCTCTAGATACCCCTTAGCACGTCAAGGAATATTATTTGGGGGTCCAGCCATGGAGAAGAGTTTAGACACTAGGAGAAGATAAGGAACACACCCATTATCCTGAAATCACATTAGGATTCTCTTTTTAACCTGTTCCTTAAAACACTAGTGCTTAGGAAATCTATTGTAGGCAGATGCAGTCAAGGGTAGATTAGGGTTAGTGTTAGGATTAGGGTTAGGGTTAGGGTACGGCTTAGGGTACGGCTTCGGGTACTGGTTCGGGTACGGCGTAGGGTATGGGTTAGGGTTAGGGTTAGGGTTAGTTTGAGGGTTAGGGCTCGGTTTAGGTTACGGGTTAGGATTAGGGTACGTGTTAGGGTTAGGGTAGGGGATAGGGTTAGGGTACGCGTTAGGGTTAGGGTAGTTATTAAACCTATCCCACTCTCTAGATACCCCTTAGCACGTCAAGGAATATTAATTGGGGGTCCAGCCATGGAGAAGAGTTTAGACACTAGGAGAAGATAAGGAACACACCCATTATCAAGAAATCACATTAGGATTCTCTTTTTAACCTGTTCCTTAAAACACTAGTGCTTAGGAAATCTATTGGAGGCAGAAGCAGTCAAGGGTAGCTTAGGGTTAGGGTTAGGGTTAGGGTACGGCTTAGGGTACGGGTTCAGTTACGGGTTCGGGTACGGGTTCGGGTACGGCGTAGGGTATGGGTTAGGGTTAGGGTTAGGGTTAGTTTGAAGGTTAGGGCTCGGTTTAGGGTACGGGTTAGGATTAGGGTTCGTGTTAGGGTTAGGTTAGGGGTTAGGGTTAGGGTACGCGTTAGGTTTAGGGTAGTTATTAAACCTATCCCACTCTCTAGATACCCCTTAGCACGTCAAGGAATATTATTTGGGGGTCCAGCCATGGAGAAGAGTTTAGACACTAGGAGAAGATAAGGAACACACCCATTATCCTGAAATCACATTAGGATTCTCTTTTTAACCTGTTCCTTAATACACTAGTGCTTAGGAAATCTATTGGAGGCAGAAGCAGTCAAGGGTAGCTTAGGGTTAGGGTTAGGGTTAGGGTTAGGGTTAGTGTTAGGGTACGGGTTCCGGTACGGGTTCGGGTACGGCATTCGGTATGGGTTAGGGTTAGGGTTAGGGTTAGTTTGAGGGTTAGGGCTCGGTTTAGGGTACGGGTTAGGATTAGGGTACGTGTTAGGGTTAGGGTAGGGGTTAGGGTTAGGTTACGCGTTAGGGTTAGGGTAGTTAGTAAACCTATCCCACTCTCTAGATACCCCTTAGCACGTCAAGGAATATTATTTGGGGGTCCAGCCATGGAGAAGAGTTTAGACACTAGGAGAAGATAAGGAACACACCCATTATCAAGAAATCACATTAGGATTCTCTTTTTAACCTATTCCTTAAAACACTAGTGCTTAGGAAATCTATTGGAGGCAGAAGCAGTCAAGGGTAGCTTAGGGTTAGGGTTAGGTTTAGGGTTAGGGTTAGGGTTAGCGTACGGCTTAGGGTACGGTTTCGGGTACGGGTTCGTGTAAGGCGTAGGGTATGGGTTAGGGTTAGGGTTAGTTTGAAGGTTAGGGCTCGGTTTAGGGTACGGTTTAGGATTAGGGTACGTGTTAGGGTTAGGGTAGGGGTTAGGGTTAGGGTACGCGTTAGGGTTAGGGTAGTTATTAAACCTATCCCACTCTCTAGATACCCCTTAGCACGTCAAGGAATATTATTTGGGTGTCCAGCCATGGAGAAGAGTTTAGACACTAGGAGAAGATAAGGAACACACCCATTATCAATAAATCACATTAGGATTCTCTTTTTAACCTGTTCCTTAAAACACTAGTGCTTAGGAAATCTATTGGAGGCAGAAGCAGTCAAGGGTAGCTTAGGGTTAGGGTTTGGGTTAGGGTACGGCTTAGGATACGGGTTCGGGTACGGGTTCGGGTACGGGTTTGGGTATGGCGTACGATATGGGTTAGGGTTAGGGTTAGGGTTAGTTTGAGGGTTAGGGCTCGGTTAGGGTTAGGGTTAGGGTTAGGGTTAGGGTTAGGGTTAGGGTTAGGGTTAGTTTGAAGGTTAGGGCTCGGTTTAGGGTACGGGTTAGGATTAGGGTACGTGTTAGGGTTAGGGTAGGGGTTAGGGTTAGGGTACGTGTTAGGGTTAGGGTAGTTAGTAAACCTATCCCACTCTCTAGATACCCCTTAGCACGTCAAGGAATATTATTTGGGTGTCCAGCCATGGAGAAGAGTTTAGACACTAGGAGAAGATAAGGATCACACCCATTATCAAGAAATCACATTACGATTCTCTTTTTAACCTGTTCCTTAAAACACTAGTGCTTAGGAAATCTATTGGAGGCAGAAGCAGTCAAGGGTAGCTTAGGGTTAGGGTTAGGGTTAGGGTTAGGGTTAGGGTACGGCTTAGGGTACGGGTTCGGGTACGGGTTCGTGTACGGCGTAGGGTATGGGTTAGGGTTAGGGTTAGGGTTAGTTTGAAGGTTAGGGCTCGGTTTAGGGTACAGGTTAGGATTAGGGTTCGTGTTAGTGTTAGGGTAGGGGTTAGGGTTAGGGTACGCGTTAGGTTTAGGGTAGTTATTAAACCTATCCCACTCCCTAGATACCCCTTAGCACGTCAAGGAATATTATTTGGGGGTCCAGCCATGGAGAAGAGTTTAGACAGTAGGAGAAGATAAGGAACACACCCATTATCCTGAAATCACATTAGGATTCTCTTTTTAACCTGTTCCTTAATACACTAGTGCTTAGGAAATCTATTGGAGGCAGAAGCAGTCAAGGGGAGCTTAGGGTTAGGGTTAGGTTTAGGGTTAGGGTTAGGGTTAGGGTTAGGGTTAGGGTACGGCTTAGTGTACGGGTTCGGGTACGGGTTCGGGTATGGCGTAGGGTATGGGTTAGGGTTAGGTTTAGGGTTAGTTTGAGGGTTAGGGCTCGGTTTAGGTTACGGGTTAGGATTAGGGTACGTCTTAGGGTTAGGGTAGGGGTTAGGGTTAGGGTACGCGTTAGGGTTAGGGTAGTTATTAAACCTATCCCACTCTCTAGATAACCCTTAGCACGTCAAGGAATATTATTTGGGGGTCCAGCCATGGAGAAGAGTTTAGACACTAGGAGAAGATAAGGAACACACCCATTATCAATAAATCACATTAGGATTCTCTTTTTAACCTGTTCCTTAAAACACTAGTGCTTAGGAAATCTATTGGAGGCAGAAGCAGTCAAGGGTAGCTTAGGGTTAGGGTTTGGGTTAGGGTACGGCTTAGGGTACGGGTTCGGGTACGGGATCGGGTACGGGTTTGGGTATGGCGTACGATATGGGTTAGGGTTAGGGTTAGGGTTAGTTTGAGGGTTAGGGCTCGGTTTAGGGAACGGGTTAGGATTAGGGTACGTGTTAGGGTTAGGGTAGGGGTTAGGGTTAGGGTACGCGTTAGGGTTAGGGTAGTTATTAAACCTATCCCACTCTCTAGATACCCCTTAGCACGTCAAGGAATATTATTTGGGTGTCCAGCCATGGAGAAGAGTTTAGACACTAGGAGAAGATAAGGATCACACCCATTATCAAGAAATCACATTAGGATTCTCTTTTTAACCTGTTCCTTAAAACACTAGTGCTTAGGAAATCTATTGGAGGCAGAAGCAGTCAAGGGTAGCTTAGGGTTACGGTTAGGGTTAGGGTTAGGGTTAGCTTTAGGGTACGGCTTAGGGTACGGGTTCGGGTACGGGTTCGGGTACGGCGTAGGGTATGGGTTAGGGTTAGGGTTAGGGTTAGTTTGAGGGTTAGGGCTCGGTTTAGGGTACGGGTTAGGATTAGGTTTAGGGTTAGGGTTAGGGTTAGGGTTAGGGTTAGGGTTAGGGTTAGGGTTAGGGTTAGGGTTAGTTTGAAGGTTAGGGCTCGGTTTAGGGTACGGGTTAGGATTAGGGTTCGTGTTAGGGTTAGGGTAGGGGTTAGGGTTAGGGTACGCATTAGGGTTAGGGTAGTTATTAAACCTATCCCACTCTCTAGATACCCCTTAGCACGTCAAGGAATATTATTTGCGGGTCCAGCCATGGAGAAGAGTTTAGACACTAGGAGAAGATAAGGAACACACCCATTATCAAGAAATCACATTAGGATTCTCTTTTTAACCTGTTCCTTAATACACTAGTGCTTAGGAAATCTATTGGAGGCAGAAGCAGTCAAGGGTAGCTTAGGGTTAGGGTTACGGTGAGGGTTAGGGTTAGGGTATGGCTTAGGGTACGGGTTCGGGTACGGGTTCGGGTACGGCGTAGGGTATGGGTTAGGGTTAGGGTTTGGGTTAGTTTGAGGGTTAGGGCTCCGTTTAGGGTACGGGTTAGGATTAGGGTACGTGTTAGGGTTAGGGTAGGGGTTAGGGTTAGGGTACGCGTTAGGGTTAGGGTAGTTATTAAACCTATCCCACTCTCTAGATACCCCTTAGCACGTCAAGGAATATTATTTGGGGGTCCAGCCATGGAGAAGAGTTTAGACACTAGGAGAAGATAAGGAACACACCCATTATCAAGAAATCACATTAGGATTCTCTTTTTAACCTGTTCCTTAAAACACTAGTGCTTAGGAAATCTATTGGAGGCAGAAGCAGTCAAGGGTAGCTTAGGGTTAGGGTTAGGGTTAGGGCTAGGGTTAGGACACGGCTTAGGTTACGGGTTCGGGTACGGGTTCGTGTACGGCGTAGGGTATGGGTTTGGGTTAGTGTTAGGGTTAGTTTGAAGCTTAGGGCTCGGTTTAGGGTATGGGTTAGGATTAGGGTTCGTGTTAGGGTTAGGGTAGGGGTTAGGGTTAGGGTACGCGTTAGGGTTAGGGTAGTTATTAAACCTATCCCACTCTCTAGATACCCCTTAGCACGTCAAGGAATATTATTTGGGGGTCCAGCCATGGAGAAGAGTTTAGACACTAGGAGAAGATAAGGAACACACCCATTATCAAGAAATCACATTAGGATTCTCTTTTTAACCTGTTCCTTAAAACACTAGTGCTTAGGAAATCTATTGGAGGCAGAAGCAGTCAAGGGTAGCTTAGGGTTAGGGTTAGGGTTAGCGTACGGCTTAGGGTACGGGTTCGGTTACGGGTTCGGGTACGGGTTCGGGTACGGCGTAGGGTATGGGTTCGGTTTAAGGTTAGGGTTAGTTTGAGGGTTAGGGCACGGTTTAGGTTACGGGTTAGGATTAGGGTACGTGTTAGGGTTAGGGTACGCGTTAGGGTTAGGGTACGCGTTAGGGTTAGGGTAGTTATTAAACATATCCCACTCTCTAGATACCCCTTAGCACGTCAAGGTATATTATTTGGGGGTCCATCCATGGAGAAGAGTTTAGACACTAGGAGAAGATAAGGAACACACCCATTATCAAGAAATCACATTAGGATTCTCTTTTTAACCTGTTCCTTAAAACACTAGTGCTTAGGAAATCTATTGGAGGCAGAAGCAGTCAAGGGTAGCTTAGGGTTAGGGTTTGGGTTAGCGTACGGCTTAGGGTACGGGTTCGGGTACGGGTTCGGGTACGGGTTTGGGTATGGCGTACGATATGGGTTAGGGTTAGGGTTAGGGTTAGTTTGAGGGTTAGGGCTCGGTTTAGGGTACGGGTTAGGATTAGGGTACGTGTTAGGGTTAGGGTAGGGGTTAGGGTTAGGGTACGCATTAGGGTTAGGGTAGTTATTAAACCTATCCCACTCTCTAGATACCCCTTAGCACGTCAAGGAATATTATTTGGGTGTCCAGCCATGGAGAAGAGTTTAGACACTAGGAGAAGATAAGGAACACACCCATTATCAAGAAATCACATTAGGATTCTCTTTTTAACCTGTTTCTTAAAACACTAGTGCTTAGGAAATCTATTGGAGGCAGAAGCAGTCAAGGGTAGCTTAGGGTTAGGGTTAGGTTTAGGTTTAGGGTTAGGGTTAGGGTACGGCTTAGTGTACGGGTTCGGGTACGGGTTCGGGTATGGCGTAGTGTATGGGTTAGGGTTAGGGTTAGGGTTAGTTTGAGGGTTAGGGCTCGATTTAGGTTACGGGTTAGGATTAGGGTACGTCTTAGGGTTAGGGTAGGGGTTAGGGTTAGGGTACGCGTTAGGGTTAGGGTAGTTATTAAACCTATCCCACTCTCTAGATAACCCTTAGCACGTCAAGGAATATTATTTGGGGGTCCAGCCATGGAGAAGAGTTTAGACACTAGGAGAAGATAAGGAACACACCCATTATCAAGAAATCACATTAGGATTCTCTTTTTAACCTGTTCCTTAAAACACTAGTGCTTAGGAAATCTATTGGAGGCAGAAGCAGTCAAGGGTAGCGTAGGGTTAGGGTTAGGGTTAGGGTTAGGGTTAGCTTTAGGGTACGGCTTAGGGTACGGGTTCGGTACGGGTTCGGGTACGGCGTAGGGTATGGGTTAGGGTTAGGGTTAGGGTTAGTTTGAGGGTTAGGGCTCGGTTTAGGGTACGGGTTAGGATTAGGGTACGTGTTAGGGTTAGGGTACGCGTTAGGGTTAGGGTAGTTATTAAACCTATCCCACTCTCTAGATACCCCTTAGCACGTCAAGGAATATTATTTGGGTGTCCAGCCATGGAGAAGAGTTTAGACACTAGGAGAAGATAAGGAACACACCCATTATCAAGAAATCACATTAGGATTCTCTTTTTAACCTGTTCCTTAATACACTAGTGCTTAGGAAATCTATTGGAGGCAGAAGCAGTCAAGGGTAGCTTAGGGTTAGGGTTACGGTGAGGGTTAGGGTTAGGGTATGGCTTAGGGTACGGGTTCGGGTACGGGTTCGGGTACGGCGTAGGGTATGGGTTAGGGTTAGGGTTAGGGTTAGTTTGAGGGTTAGGGCTCCGTTTAGGGTACGGGTTAGGATTAGGGTACGTGTTAGGGTTAGGGTAGGGGTTAGGGTTAGGGTATGCGTTAGGGTTAGGGTAGTTATTAAACCTATCCCACTCTCTACATACCCCTTAGCACGTCAAGGAATATTATTTGGGGTCCAGCCATGGAGAAGAGTTTAGACACTAGGAGAAGATAAGGAACACACCCATTATCAAGAAATCACATTAGGATTCTCTTTTTAACCTGTTCCTTAAAACACTAGTGCTTAGGAAATCTATTGGAGGCAGAAGCAGTCAAGGGTAGCTTAGGGTTAGGGTTAGGGTTAGGGCTAGGGTTAGGACACGGCTTAGGGTACGGGTTCGGGTACGGGTTCGTGTACGGCGTAGGGTATGGGTTTGGGTTAGGGTTAGGGTTAGTTTGAAGCTTAGGGCTCGGTTTAGGGTATGGGTTAGGATTAGGGTTTGTGTTAGGGTTAGGGTAGGGGTTAGGGTTAGGGTACGCGTTAGGGTTAGGGTAGTTATTAAACCTATCCCACTCTCTAGATACCCCTTAGCACGTCAAGGAATATTATTTGGGGGTCCAGCCATGGAGAAGAGTTTAGACACTAGGAGAAGATAAGGAACACACCCATTATCCTGAAATCACATTAGGATTCTCTTTTTAACCTGTTCCTTAATACACTAGTGCTTAGGAAATCTATTGGAGGCAGAAGCAGTCAAGGGTAGCTTAGGGTTAGGGTTACGGTTAGGGTTAGGGTTAGGGTACGGCTTAGGGTACGGCTTCGGGTACTGGTTCGGGTACGGCGTAGGGTATGGGTTAGGGTTAGGGTTAGGGTTAGTTTGAGGGTTAGGGCTCGGTTTAGGTTACGGTTTAGGATTAGGGTACGTGTTAGGGTTAGGGTAGGGGATAGGGTTAGGGTACGCGTTAGGGTTAGGGTAGTTATTAAACCTATCCCACTCTCTAGATACCCCTTAGCACGTCAAGGAATATTAATTGGGGGTCCAGCCATGGAGAAGAGTTTAGACACTAGGAGAAGATAAGGAACACACCCATTATCAAGAAATCACATTAGGATTCTCTTTTTAACCTGTTCCTTAAAACACTAGTGCTTAGGAAATCTATTGGAGGCAGAAGCAGTCAAGGGTAGCTTAGGGTTAGGGTTAGGGTTAGGGTACGGCTTAGGGTACGGGTTCAGTTACGGGTTCGGGTACGGGTTCGGGTACGGCGTAGGGTATGGGTTAGGGTTAGGGTTAGGGTTAGTTTGAAGGTTAGGGCTCGGTTTAGGGTACGGGTTAGGATTAGGGTTCGTGTTAGGGTTAGGTTAGGGGTTAGGGTTAGGGTACGCGTTAGGTTTAGGGTAGTTATTAAACCTATCCCACTCTCTAGATACCCCTTATCACGTCAAGGAATATTATTTGGGGGTCCAGCCTTGGAGAAGAGTTTAGACACTAGGAGAAGATAAGGAACACACCCATTATCAAGAAATCACATTAGGATTCTCTTTTTAACCTGTTCCTTAAAACACTAGTGCTTAGGAAATCTATTGGAGGCAGAAGCAGTCAAGGGTAGCTTAGGGTTAGTGTTAGGGTTAGGGTTAGGGTTAGGTTTAGGGTACGGCTTAGGGTACGGGTTCGGGTACGGGTTCGTGTACGGCGTAGGGTATGGGTTAGGGTTAGGTTTAGGGTTAGTTTGAAGGTTAGGGCTCGGTTTAGGGTACGGGTTAGGATTAGGGATCGTGTTAGGGTTAGGGTAGGGGTTAGGGTTAGGGTACGCGTTAGGGTTAGGGTAGTTATTAAACCTATCCCACTCTCTAGATACCCCTTAGCACGTCAAGGAATATTATTTGGGGGTCCAGCCATGGAGAAGAGTTTAGACACTAGGAGAAGATAAGGAACACACCCATTATCCTGAAATCACATTAGGATTCTCTTTTTAACCTGTTCCTTAATACACTAGTGCTTAGGAAATCTATTGTAGGCAGAAGCAGTCAAGGGTAGCTTAGGGTTAGGGTTAGGATTAGGGTTAGGGTTAGGGTACGGCTTAGGGTACGTGTTCGGGTACTGGTTCGGGTACGGCGTAGGGTATGGGTTAGGGTTAGGGTTAGGGTTAGTTTGAGGGTTAGGGCTCGGTTTAGGTTACGGGTTAGGATTAGGGTACGTGTTAGGGTTAGGGTAGGGGTTAGGGTTAGGGTACGCGTTAGGGTTAGTGTAGTTATAAAACCTATCCCACTCTCTAGATACCCCTTAGCACGTCAAAGAATATTATTTGGGGGTCCAGCCATGGAGAAGAGTTTAGACACTAGGAGAAGATAAGGAACACACCCATTATCAAGAAATCACATTAGGATTCTCTTTTTAACCTGTTCCTTAAAACACTAGTGCTTAGGAAATCTTTTGGAGGCAGAAGCAGTCAAGGGTAGCTTAGGGTTAGGGTTAGGGTTAGGGTTAGGGTTAGCTTTAGGGTACGGTTTAGGGTACGGGTTCGGGTACGGGTTCGGGTACGGCGTAGGGTATGGGTTAGGGTTAGGGTTAGGGTTAGTTTGAGGGTTAGGGCTCGGTTTAGGGTACGGGTTAGGATTACGGTACGTGTTAGGGTTATGGTAGGGGTTAGGGTTAGGTTACGCGTTAGGGTTAGGGTAGTTATTAAACCTATCCCACTCTCTAGATACCCCTTAGCACGTCAAGGAATATTATTTGGGGGTCCAGCCATGGAGAAGAGTTTAGACACTAGGAGAAGATAAGGAACACACCCATTATCAAGAAATCACATTAGGATTCTCTTTTTAACCTATTCCTTAAAACACTAGTGCTTAGGAAATCTATTGGAGGCAGAAGCAGTCAAGGGTAGCTTAGGGTTAGGGTTAGGTTTAGGGTTAGGGTTAGGGTTAGGGTACGGCTTAGTGTACGGGTTCGGGTACGGGTTCGGGTATGGCGTAGTGTATGGGTTAGGGTTAGGGTTAGGGTTAGTTTGAGGGTTAGGGCTCGGTTTAGGGTACGGGTTAGGATTAGGGTTAGGGTTAGGGTTAGGGTTAGGGTTAGGGTTAGGGTTAGGGTTAGGGTTAGGGTTAGGGTTAGTTTGAAGGTTAGGGCTCGGTTTAGGGTACGGGTTAGGATTAGGGTTCGTGTTAGGGTTAGGGTAGGGGTTAGGGTTAGGGTACGCATTAGGGTTAGGGTAGTTATTAAACCTATCCCACTCTCTAGATACCCCTTAGCACGTCAAGGAATATTATTTGCGGGTCCAGCCATGGAGAAGAGTTTAGACACTAGGAGAAGATAAGGAACACACCCATTATCCTGAAATCACATTAGGATTCTCTTTTTAACCTGTTCCTTAATACACTAGTGCTTAGGAAATCTATTGGAGGCAGAAGCAGTCAAGGGTAGCTTAGGGTTAGGGTTACTGTGAGGGTTAGGTTTAGGGTATGGCTTAGGGTACGGGTTCGGGTACGGGTTCGGGTACGGCGTAGGGTATGGGTTAGGGTTAGGGTTAGGGTTAGTTTGAGGGTTAGGGCTCCGTTTAGGGTACGGGTTAGGATTAGGGTACGTGTTAGGGTTAGGGTAGGGGTTAGGGTTAGGGTATGCGTTAGGGTTAGGGTAGTTATTAAACCTATCCCACTCTCTACATACCCCTTAGCACGTCAAGGAATATTATTTGGGGGTCCAGCCATGGAGAAGAGTTTAGACACTAGGAGAAGATAAGGAACACACCCATTATCAAGAAATCACATTAGGATTCTCTTTTTAACCTGTTCCTTAATACACTAGTGCTTAGGAAATCTATTGGAGGCAGAAGCAGTCAAGGGTAGCTTAGGGTTAGGGTTACGGTGAGGGTTAGGGTTAGGGTATGGCTTAGGGTACGGGTTCGGGTACGGGTTCGGGTACGGCGTAGGGTATGGGTTAGGGTTAGGGTTTGGGTTAGTTTGAGGGTTAGGGCTCCGTTTAGGGTACGGGTTAGGATTAGGGTACGTGTTAGGGTTAGGGTAGGGGTTAGGGTTAGGGTACGCGTTAGGGTTAGGGTAGTTATTAAACCTATCCCACTCTCTAGATACCCCTTAGCACGTCAAGGAATATTATTTGGGGGTCCAGCCATGGAGAAGAGTTTAGACACTAGGAGAAGATAAGGAACACACCCATTATCAAGAAATCACATTAGGATTCTCTTTTTAACCTGTTCCTTAAAACACTAGTGCTTAGGAAATCTATTGGAGGCAGAAGCAGTCAAGGGTAGCTTAGGGTTAGGGTTAGGGTTAGGGCTAGGGTTAGGACACGGCTTAGGGTACGGGTTCGGGTACGGGTTCGTGTACGGCGTAGGGTATGGGTTTGGGTAAGGGTTAGGGTTAGTTTGAAGCTTAGGGCTCGGTTTAGGGTATGGGTTAGGATTAGGGTTCGTGTTAGGGTTAGGGTAGGGGTTAGGGTTAGGGTACGCGTTAGGGTTAGGGTAGTTATTAAACCTATCCCACTCTCTAGATACCCCTTAGCACGTCAAGGAATATTATTTGGGGGTCCAGCCATGGAGAAGAGTTTAGACACTAGGAGAAGATAAGGAACACACCCATTATCCTGAAATCACATTAGGATTCTCTTTTTAACCTGTTCCTTAATACACTAGTGCTTAGGAAATCTATTGGAGGCAGAAGCAGTCAAGGGTAGCTTAGGGTTAGGGTTACGGTTAGGGTTAGGGTTAGGGTATGGCTTAGGGTACGGGTTCGGGTACGGTGTAGGGTATGGGATAGGGTTAGGGTTAGGGTTAGTTTGAGGGTTAGGGCTCGGTTTAGGGTACGGGTTAGGATTAGGGTACGTGTTAGGGTTAGGGTAGGGGTTAGGGTTAGGGTACGCGTTAGGGTTAGGGTAGTTATTAAACCTATCCCACTCTCTAGATACCCCTTAGCACGTCAAGGAATATTAATTGGGGGTCCAGCCATGGAGAAGAGTTTAGACACTAGGAGAAGATAAGGAACACACCCATTATCAAGAAATCACATTAGGATTCTCTTTTTAACCTGTTCCTTAAAACACTAGTGCTTAGGAAATCTATTGGAGGCAGAAGCAGTCAAGGGTAGCTTAGGGTTAGGGTTAGGGTTAGCGTACGGCTTAGGGTACGGGTTCGGTTACGGGTTCGGGTACGGGTTCGGGTACGGCGTAGGGTATGGGTTCGGTTTAGGGTTAGGGTTAGTTTGAGGGTTAGGGCTCGGTTTAGGTTACGGGTTAGGATTAGGGTACGTGTTAGGGTTAGGGTACGCGTTAGGGTTAGGGTACGCGTTAGGGTTAGGGTAGTTATTAAACATATCCCACTCTCTAGATACCCCTTAGCACGTCAAGGTATATTATTTGGGGGTCCATCCATGGAGAAGAGTTTAGACACTAGGAGAAGATAAGGAACACACCCATTATCAAGAAATCACATTAGGATTCTCTTTTTAACCTGTTCCTTAAAACACTAGTGCTTAGGAAATCTATTGGAGGCAGAAGCAGTCAAGGGTAGCGTAGGGTTAGGGTTAGGGTTAGGGTTAGGGTTAGCTTTAGGGTACGGCTTAGGGTACGGGTTCGGTACGGGTTCGGGTACGGCGTAGGGTATGGGTTAGGGTTAGGGTTAGGGTTAGTTTGAGGGTTAGGGCTCGGTTTAGGGTACGGGTTAGGATTAGGGTACGTGTTAGGGTTAGGGTACGCGTTAGGGTTAGGGTAGTTATTAAACCTATCCCACTCTCTAGATACCCCTTAGCACGTCAAGGAATATTATTTGGGTGTCCAGCCATGGAGAAGAGTTTAGACACTAGGAGAAGATAAGGAACACACACATTATCAAGAAATCACATTAGGATTCTCTTTTTAACCTGTTCCTTAATACACTAGTGCTTAGGAAATCTATTGTAGGCAGAAGCAGTCAAGGGTAGCTTAGGGTTAGGGTTACGGTGAGGGTTAGGGTTAGGGTATGGCTTAGGGTACGGGTTCGGGTACGGGTTCGGGTACGGCATAGGGTATGGGTTAGGGTTAGGGTTAGGGTTAGTTTGAGGGTTAGGGCTCCGTTTAGGGTACGGGTTAGGATTAGGGTACGTGTTAGGGTTAGGGTAGGGGTTAGGGTTAGGGTATGCGTTAGGGTTAGGGTAGTTATTAAACCTATCCCACTCTCTACATACCCCTTAGCACGTCAAGGAATATTATTTGGGGTCCAGCCATGGAGAAGAGTTTAGACACTAGGAGAAGATAAGGAACACACCCATTATCAAGAAATCACATTAGGATTCTCTTTTTAACCTGTTCCTTAAAACACTAGTGCTTAGGAAATCTATTGGAGGCAGAAGCAGTCAAGGGTAGCTTAGGGATAGGGTTAGGGTTAGGGCTAGGGTTAGGACACGGCTTAGGGTACGGGTTCGGGTACGGGTTCGTGTACGGCGTAGGGTATGGGTTTGGGTTAGGGTTAGGGTTAGTTTGAAGCTTAGGGCTCGGTTTAGGGTATGGGTTAGGATTAGGGTTTGTGTTAGGGTTAGGGTAGGGGTTAGGGTTAGGGTACGCGTTAGGGTTAGGGTAGTTATTAAACCTATCCCACTCTCTAGATACCCCTTAGCACGTCAAGGAATATTATTTGGGGGTCCAGCCATGGAGAAGAGTTTAGACACTAGGAGAAGATAAGGAACACACCCATTATCCTGAAATCACATTAGGATTCTCTTTTTAACCTGTTCCTTAATACACTAGTGCTTAGGAAATCTATTGGAGGCAGAAGCAGTCAAGGGTAGCTTAGGGTTACGGTTACGGTTAGGGTTAGGGTTAGGGTACGGCTTAGGGTACGGCTTCGGGTACTGGTTCGGGTACGGCGTAGGGTATGGGTTAGGGTTAGGGTTAGGGTTAGTTTGAGGGTTAGGGCTCGGTTTAGGTTACGGGTTAGGATTAGGGTACGTGTTAGGGTTAGGGTAGGGGATAGGGTTAGGGTACGCGTTAGGGTTAGGGTAGTTATTAAACCTATCCCACTCTCTAGATACCCCTTAGCACGTCAAGGAATATTAATTGGGGGTCCAGCCATGGAGAAGAGTTTAGACACTAGGAGAAGATAAGGAACACACCCATTATCAAGAAATCACATTAGGATTCTCTTTTTAACCTGTTCCTTAAAACACTAGTGCTTAGGAAATCTATTGGAGGCAGAAGCAGTCAAGGGTAGCTTAGGGTTAGGGTTAGGGTTAGGGTACGGCTTAGGGTACGGGTTCAGTTACGGGTTCGGGTACGGGTTCGGGTACGGCGTAGGGTATGGGTTAGGGTTAGGGTTAGGGTTAGTTTGAAGGTTAGGGCTCGGTTTAGGGTACGGGTTAGGATTAGGGTTCGTGTTAGGGTTAGGTTAGGGGTTAGGGTTAGGGTACGCGTTAGGTTTAGGGTAGTTATTAAACCTATCCCACTCTCTAGATACCCCTTATCACGTCAAGGAATATTATTTGGGGGTCCAGCCTTGGAGAAGAGTTTAGACACTAGGAGAAGATAAGGAACACACCCATTATCAAGAAATCACATTAGGATTCTCTTTTTAACCTGTTCCTTAAAACACTAGTGCTTAGGAAATCTATTGGAGGCAGAAGCAGTCAAGGGTAGCTTAGGGTTAGTGTTAGGGTTAGGGTTAGGGTTAGGTTTAGGGTACGGCTTAGGGTACGGGTTCGGGTACGGGTTCGTGTACGGCGTAGGGTATGGGTTAGGGTTAGGTTTAGGGTTAGTTTGAAGGTTAGGGCTCGGTTTAGGGTACGGGTTAGGATTAGGGATCGTGTTAGGGTTAGGGTAGGGGTTAGGGTTAGGGTACGCGTTAGGGTTAGGGTAGTTATTAAACCTATCCCACTCTCTAGATACCCCTTAGCACGTCAAGGAATATTATTTGGGGGTCCAGCCATGGAGAAGAGTTTAGACACTAGGAGAAGATAAGGAACACACCCATTATCAAGAAATCACATTAGGATTCTCTTTTTAACCTGTTCCTTAAAACACTAGTGCTTAGGAAATCTTTTGGAGGCAGAAGCAGTCAAGGGTAGCTTAGGGTTAGGGTTAGGGTTAGGGTTAGGGTTAGCTTTAGGGTACGGTTTAGGGTACGGGTTCGGGTACGGGTTCGGGTACGGCGTAGGGTATGGGTTAGGGTTAGGGTTAGGGTTAGTTTGAGGGTTAGGGCTCGGTTTAGGGTACGGGTTAGGATTAGGGTACGTGTTAGGGTTAGGGTAGGGGTTAGGGTTAGGGTACGCGTTAGGGTTAGGGTAGTTGGTAAACCTATCCCACTCTCTAGATACCCCTTAGCACGTCAAGGAATATTATTTGGGTGTTCAGCCATGGAGAAGAGTTTAGACACTAGGAGAAGATAAGGATCACACCCATTATCAAGAAATCACATTACGATTCTCTTTTTAACCTGTTCCTTAAAACACTAGTGCTTAGGAAATCTATTGGAGGCAGAAGCAGTCAAGGGTAGCTTAGGGTTAGGGTTAGGGTTAGGGTTAGGGTTAGGGTACGGCTTAGGGTACGGGTTCGGGTACGGGTTCGTGTACGGCGTAGGGTATGGGTTAGGGTTAGGGTTAGGGTTTGTTTGAAGGTTAGGGCTCGGTTTAGGGTACAGGTTAGGATTAGGGTTCGTGTTAGTGTTAGGGTAGGGGTTAGGGTTAGGGTACGCGTTAGGTTTAGGGTAGTTATTAAACCTATCCCACTCCCTAGATACCCCTTAGCACGTCAAGGAATATTATTTGGGGGTCCAGCCATGGAGAAGAGTTTAGACAGTAGGAGAAGATAAGGAACACACCCATTATCCTGAAATCACATTAGGATTCTCTTTTTAACCTGTTCCTTAATACACTAGTGCTTAGGAAATCTATTGGAGGCAGAAGCAGTCAAGGGTAGCTTAGGGTTAGGGTTAGGTTTAGGGTTAGGGTTAGGGTTAGGGTTAGGGTTAGGGTACGGCTTAGTGTACGGGTTCGGGTACGGGTTCGGGTATGGCGTAGGGTATGGGTTAGGGTTAGGGTTAGGGTTAGTTTGAGGGTTAGGGCTCGGTTTAGGTTACGGGTTAGGATTAGGGTACGTCTTAGGGTTAGGGTAGGGGTTAGGGTTAGGGTACGCGTTAGGGTTAGGGTAGTTATTAAACCTATCCCACTGTCTAGATAACCCTTAGCACGTCAAGGAATATTATTTGGGGGTCCAGCCATGGAGAAGAGTTTAGACACTAGGAGAAGATAAGGAACACACCCATTATCAATAAATCACATTAGGATTCTCTTTTTAACCTGTTCCTTAATACACTAGTGCTTAGGAAATCTATTGGAGGCAGAAGCAGTCAAGGGTAGCTTAGGGTTAGGGTTACGGTGAGGGTTAGGGTTAGGGTATGGCTTAGGGTACGGGTTCGGGTACGGGTTCGGGTACGGCGTAGGGTATGGGTTAGGGTTAGGGTTAGGGTTAGTTTGAGGGTTAGGGCTCCGTTTAGGGTACGGGTTAGGATTAGGGTACGTGTTAGGGTTAGGGTAGGGGTTAGGGTTAGGTTATGCGTTAGGGTTAGGGTAGTTATTAAACCTATCCCACTCTCTACATACCCCTTAGCACGTCAAGGAATATTATTTGGGGGTCCAGCCATGGAGAAGAGTTTAGACACTAGGAGAAAATAAGGAACACACCCATTATCAAGAAATCACATTAGGATTCTCTTTTTAACCTGTTCCTTAAAACACTAGTGCTTAGGAAATCTATTGGAGGCAGAAGCAGTCAAGGGTAGTTTAGGGTTAGGGTTAGGGTTAGGGCTAGGGTTAGGACACGGCTTAGGGTACGGGTTCGGGTACGGGTTCGTGTACGGCGTAGGGTATGGGTTTGGGTTAGGGTTAGGGTTAGTTTGAAGCTTAGGGCTCGGTTTAGGGTATGGGTTAGGATTAGGGTTTGTGTTAGCGTTAGGGTAGGGGTTAGGGTTAGGGTACGCGTTAGGGTTAGGGTAGTTATTAAACCTATCCCACTCTCTAGATACCCCTTAGCACGTCAAGGAATATTATTTGGGGGTCCAGCCATGGAGAAGAGTTTAGACACTAGGAGAAGATAAGGAACACACCCATTATCCTGAAATCACATTAGGATTCTCTTTTTAACCTGTTCCTTAATACACTAGTGCTTAGGAAATCTATTGGAGGCAGAAGCAGTCAAGGGTAGCTTAGGGTTAGGGTTACGGTTAGGGTTAGGGTTAGGGTATGGCTTAGGGTACGGGTTCGGATACGGGTTCGGGTACGGCTTAGGGTATGGGTTAGGGTTAGGGTTAGGGTTAGTTTGAGGGTTAGGGCTCGGTTTAGGGTACGGGTTAGGATTAGGGTACGTGTTAGGGTTAGGGTAGGGGTTAGGGTTAGGGTACGCGTTAGGGTTAGGGTAGTTATTAAACCTATCCCACTCTCTAGATACCCCTTAGCACGTCAAGGAATATTATTTGGGGGTCCAGCCATGGAGAAGAGTTTAGACACTAGGAGAAGATAAGGAACACACCCATTATCAAGAAATCACATTAGGATTCTCTTTTTAACCTGTTCCTTGAAACACTAGTGCTTAGGAAATCTATTGGAGGCAGAAGCAGTCAAGGGTAGCTTAGGGTTAGGGTTAGGGTTAGGGTACGGCTTAGGGTACGGGTTCGGTTACGGGTTCGGGTACGGGTTCGGGTACGGCGTAGGGTATGGGTTAGGTTTAGGGTTAGGGTTAGTTTGAGGGTTAGGGCTCGGTTTAGGTTACGGGTTAGGATTAGGGTACGTGTTAGGGTTAGGGTAGGGGTTAGGGTTAGGGTACGCGTTAGGGTTAGGGTAGTTATTAAACATATCCCACTCTCTAGATACCCCTTAGCACGTCAAGGTATATTATTTGGGGGTCCAGCCATGGAGAAGAGTTTAGACACTAGGAGAAGATAAGGAACACACCCATTATCAAGAAATCACATTAGGATTCTCTTTTTAACCTGTTCCTTAAAACACTAGTGCTTAGGAAATCTATTGGAGGCAGAAGCAGTCAAGGGTAGCTTAGGGTTAGGGTTTGGGTTAGCGTACGGCTTAGGGTACGGGTTCGGGTACGGGTTCGGGTACGGGTTTGGGTATGGCGTACGATATGGGTTAGGGTTAGGGTTAGGGTTAGTTTGAGGGTTAGGGCTCGGTTTAGGGTACGGGTTAGGATTAGGGTACGTGTTAGGGTTAGGGTAGGGGTTAGGGTTAGGGTACGCGTTAGGGTTAGGGTAGTTATTAAACCTATCCCACTCTCTAGATACCCCTTAGCACGTCAAGGAATATTATTTGGGTGTCCAGCCATGGAGAAGAGTTTAGACACTAGGAGAAGATAAGGATCACACCCATTATCAAGAAATCACATTAGGATTCTCTTTTTAACCTGTTCCTTAAAACACTAGTGCTTAGGAAATCTATTGGAGGCAGAAGCAGTCAAGGGTAGCTTAGGGTTAGGGTTAGGGTTAGGGTACGGGTTCGGGTACGGGTTCAGTTACGGGTTCGGGTACGGGTTCGGGTACGGCGTAGGGTATGGGTTAGGGTTAGGGTTAGGGTTAGTTTGAAGGTTAGGGCTCGGTTTAGGGTACGGGTTAGGATTAGGGTTCGTGTTAGGGTTAGGTTAGGGGTTAGGGTTAGGGTACGCGTTAGGTTTAGGGTAGTTATTAAACCTATCCCACTCTCTAGATACCCCTTAGCACGTCAAGGAATATTATTTGGGGGTCCAGCCATGGAGAAGAGTTTAGACACTAGGAGAAGATAAGGAACACACCCATTATCCTGAAATCACATTAGGATTCTCTTTTTAACCTGTTCCTTAATACACTAGTGCTTAGGAAATCTATTGGAGGCAGAAGCAGTCAAGGGTAGCTTAGGGTTAGGGTTAGGGTTAGGGTTAGGGTTAGTGTTAGGGTACGGGTTCCGGTACGGGTTCGGGTACGGCATTCGGTATGGGTTAGGGTTAGGGTTAGGGTTAGTTTGAGGGTTAGGGCTCGGTTTAGGGTACGGGTTAGGATTAGGGTACGTGTTAGGGTTAGGGTAGGGGTTAGGGTTAGGGTACGCGTTAGGGTTAGGGTAGTTATTAAACCTATCCCACTCTCTAGATACCCCTTAGCACGTCAAGGAATATTATTTGGGGGTCCAGCCATGGAGAAGAGTTTAGACACTAGGAGAAGATAAGGAACACACCCATTATCAAGAAATCACATTAGGATTCTCTTTTTAACCTGTTCCTTGAAACACTAGTGCTTAGGAAATCTATTGGAGGCAGAAGCAGTCAAGGGTAGCTTAGGGTTAGGGTTAGGGTTAGGGTTAGGGTACGGGTTCGGGTACGGGTTCGGGTACGGGTTCGGGTACGGCGTAGGGTATGGTTTAGGGTTAGGGTTAGGGTTAGTTTGAGGGTTAGGGCTCGGTTTAGGGTACGGGTTAGGATTAGTGTACGTGTTAGGGTTAGGGTAGAAGTTAGGGTTAGGGTAGTTATTAAACCTATCCCACTCTCTAAATACCCTTTAGCACGTCAAGGAATATTATTTGGGGGTCCAGCCATGGAGAAGAGTTTAGACACTAGGAGAAGATAAGGAACACACCCATTATCCTGAAATCACATTAGGATTCTCTTTTTAACCTGTTCCTTAATACACTAGTGCTTAGGAAATCTATTGGAGGCAGAAGCAGTCAAGGGTAGCTTAGGGTTAGGGTTAGGGTTAGGGTTAGGGTTAGGGTAAGGCTTAGGGTACGGGTTCGGGTCCGGGTTCGGGTACAGCGTAGGGTATGGGTTAGGGTTAGGGTTAGGGTTAGTTTGAGGGTTAGGGCTCGGTTTAGGGTACGGGTTAGGATTAGTGTACGTGTTAGGGTTAGGGTAGAGGTTAGGGTTAGGGTACGCGTTAGGGTTAGGGTAGTTATTAAACCTATCCCACTCTCTAGATACCCCTTATCACGTCAAGGAATATTATTTGGGGGTCCAGCCTTGGAGAAGAGTTTAGACACTAGGAGAAGATAAGGAACACACCCATTATCAAGAAATCACATTAGGATTCTCTTTTTAACCTGTTCCTTAAAACACTAGTGCTTAGGAAATCTATTGGAGGCAGAAGCAGTCAAGGGTAGCTTAGGGTTAGTGTTAGGGTTAGGGTTAGGGTTAGGTTTAGGGTACGGCTTAGGGTACGGGTTCGGGTACGGGTTCGTGTACGGCGTAGGGTATGGGTTAGGGTTAGGTTTAGGGTTAGTTTGAAGGTTAGGGCTCGGTTTAGGGTACGGGTTAGGATTAGGGATCGTGTTAGGGTTAGGGTAGGGGTTAGGGTTAGGGTACGCGTTAGGGTTAGGGTAGTTATTAAACCTATCCCACTCTCTAGATACCCCTTAGCACGTCAAGGAATATTATTTGGGGGTCCAGCCATGGAGAAGAGTTTAGACAATAGGAGAAGATAAGGAACACACCCATTATCCTGAAATCACATTAGGATTCTCTTTTTAACCTGTTCCTTAATACACTAGTGCTTAGGAAATCTATTGGAGGCAGAAGCAGTCAAGGGTAGCTTAGGGTTAGGGTTAGGATTAGGGTTAGGGTTAGGGTACGGCTTAGGGTACGTGTTCGGGTACTGGTTCGGGTACGGCGTAGGGTATGGGTTAGGGTTAGGGTTAGGGTTAGTTTGAGGGTTAGGGCTCGGTTTAGGTTACGGGTTAGGATTAGGGTACGTGTTAGGGTTAGGGTAGGGGTTAGGGTTAGGGTACGCGTTAGGGTTAGTGTAGTTATTAAACCTATCCCACTCTCTAGATACCCCTTAGCACGTCAAAGAACATTATTTGGGTGTCCAGCCATGGAGAAGAGTTTAGACACTAGGAGAAGATAAGGAACACACCCATTATCAAGAAATCACATTAGGATTCTCTTTTTAACCTGTTCCTTAAAACACTAGTGCTTAGGAAATCTTTTGGAGGCAGAAGCAGTCAAGGGTATTTTAGGGTTAGGGTTAGGGTTAGGGTTAGGGTTAGCTTTAGGGTACGGTTTAGGGTACGGGTTCGGGTACGGGTTCGGGTACGGCGTAGGGTATGGGTTAGGGTTAGGGTTAGGGTTAGTTTGAGGGTTAGGGCTCGGTTTAGGGTACGGGTTAGGATTACGGTACGTGTTAGGGTTATGGTAGGGGTTAGGGTTAGGTTACGCGTTAGGGTTAGGGTAGTTATTAAACCTATCCCACTCTCTAGATACCCCTTAGCACGTCAAGGAATATTATTTGGGGGTCCAGCCATGGAGAAGAGTTTAGACACTAGGAGAAGATAAGGAACACACCCATTATCAAGAAATCACATTAGGATTCTCTTTTTAACCTATTCCTTAAAACACTAGTGCTTAGGAAATCTATTGGAGGCAGAAGCAGTCAAGGGTAGCTTAGGGTTAGGGTTAGGTTTAGGGTTAGGGTTAGGGTTAGGGTACGGCTTAGTGTACGGGTTCGGGTACGGGTTCGGGTATGGCGTAGTGTATGGGTTAGGGTTAGGGTTAGGGTTAGTTTGAGGGTTAGGGCTCGGTTTAGGGTACGGGTTAGGATTAGGGTACGTGTTAGGGTTAGGGTAGGCGTTAGGGTTAGGGTAGTTATTAAACCTATCCCACTCTCTAGATAACCCTTAGCACGTCAAGGAATATTATTTGGGGGTCCAGCCATGGAGAAGAGTTTAGACACTAGGAGAAGATAAGGAACACACCCATTATCAAGAAATCACATTAGGATTCTCTTTTTAACCTGTTCCTTAAAACACTAGTGCTTAGGAAATCTATTGGAGGCAGAAGCAGTCAAGGGTAGCTTAGGGTTAGGGTTAGGTTTAGGGTTAGGGTTAGGGTTAGCGTACGGCTTAGGGTACGGTTTCGGGTACGGGTTCGTGTACGGCGTAGGGTATGGGTTAGGGTTAGTGTTAGTTTGAAGGTTAGGGTTAGGGTTAGGGTTAGTTTGAGGGTTAGGGCTCGGTTTAGGGTACGGGTTAGGATTAGGGTACGTGTTAGGGTTAGGGTAGGGGTTAGGGTTAGGGTACGCGTTAGGGTTAGGGTAGTTGGTAAACCTATCCCACTCTCTAGATACCCCTTAGCACGTCAAGGAATATTATTTGGGTGTCCAGCCATGGAGAAGAGTTTAGACACTAGGAGAAGATAAGGATCACACCCATTATCAAGAAATCACATTACGATTCTCTTTTTAACCTGTTCCTTAAAACACTAGTGCTTAGGAAATCTATTGGAGGCAGAAGCAGTCAAGGGTAGCTTAGGGTTAGGGTTAGGGTTAGAGTTAGGGTTAGGGTACGGCTTAGGGTACGGGTTCGGGTACGGGTTCGTGTACGGCGTAGGCTATGGGTTAGGGTTAGGGTTAGGGTTACTTTGAAGGTTAGGGCTCGGTTTAGGGTACAGGTTAGGATTAGGGTTCGTGTTAGTGTTAGGGTAGGGGTTAGGGTTAGGGTACGCGTTAGGGTTAGGGTAGTTATTAAACCTATCCCACTCCCTAGATACCCCTTAGCACGTCAAGGAATATTATTTGGGGGTCCAGCCATGGAGAAGAGTTTAGACAGTAGGAGAAGATAAGGAACACACCCATTATCCTGAAATCACATTAGGATTCTCTTTTTAACCTGTTCCTTAATACACTAGTGCTTAGGAAATCTATTGGAGGCAGAAGCAGTCAAGGGTAGCTTAGGGTTACGGTTAGGGTTAGGGTTAGGGTTAGCTTTAGGGTACGGCTTAGGGTACGGGTTCGGGTACGGGTTCGGGTACGGCGTAGGGTATGGGTTAGGGTTAGGGTTAGGGTTAGTTTGAGGGTTAGGGCTCGGTTTAGGGTACGGGTTAGGATTAGGGTACGTGTTAGGGTTAGGGTACGCGTTAGGGTTAGGGTAGTTATTAAACCTATCCCACTCTCTAGATACCCCTTAGCACGTCAAGGAATATTATTTGGGTGTCCAGCCATGGAGAAGAGTTTAGACACTAGGAGAAGATAAGGAACACACCCATTATCAAGAAATCACATTAGGATTCTCTTTTTAACCTGTTCCTTAAAACACTAGTGCTTAGGAAATGTATTGGAGGCAGAAGCAGTCAAGGGTAGCTTAGTGTTAGGGTTAGGGTTAGGGTTAGGGTTAGGGTACGGCTTAGGGTACGGGTTCGGGTACGGGTTCGTGTACGCTGTAGGGTATGGGTTAGGGTTAGGGTTAGGGTTAGTTTGAAGGTTAGGGCTCGGTTTAGGGTACGGGTTAGGATTAGGGTTCGTGTTAGGGTTAGGGTAGGGGTTAGGGTTAGGGTACGCATTAGGGTTAGGGTAGTTATTAAACCTATCCCACTCTCTAGATACCCCTTAGCACGTCAAGGAATATTATTTGCGGGTCCAGCCATGGAGAAGAGTTTAGACACTAGGAGAAGATAAGGAACACACCCATTATCAAGAAATCACATTAGGATTCTCTTTTTAACGTGTTCCTTAATACACTAGTGCTTAGGAAATCTATTGGAGGCAGAAGCAGTCAAGGGTAGCTTAGGGTTAGGGTTACGGTGAGGGTTAGGGTTAGGGTATGGCTTAGGGTACGGGTTCGGGTACGGGTTCGGGTACGGCGTAGGGTATGGGTTAGGGTTAGGGTTAGGGTTAGTTTGAGGGTTAGGGCTCCGTTTAGGGTACGGGTTAGGATTAGGGTACGTGTTAGGGTTAGGGTAGGGGTTAGGGTTAGGGTACGCGTTAGGGTTAGGGTAGTTATTAAACCTATCCCACTCTCTAGATACCCCTTAGCACGTCAAGGAATATTATTTGGGGGTCCAGCCATGGAGAAGAGTTTAGACACTAGGAGAAGATAAGGAACACACCCATTATCAAGAAATCACATTAGGATTCTCTTTTTAACCTGTTCCTTAAAACACTAGTGCTTAGGAAATCTATTGGAGGCAGAAGCAGTCAAGGGTAGCTTAGGGTTAGGGTTAGGGTTAGGGCTAGGGTTAGGACACGGCTTAGGGTACGGGTTCGGGTACGGGTTCGTGTACGGCGTAGGGTATGGGTTTGGGTTAGAGTTAGGGTTAGTTTGAAGCTTAGGGCTCGGTTTAGGGTATGGTTTAGGATTAGGGTTCGTGTTAGGGTTAGGGTAGGGGTTAGGGTTAGGGTACGCGTTAGGGTTAGGGTAGTTATTAAACCTATCCCACTCTCTAGATACCCCTTAGCACGTCAAGGAATATTATTTGGGGGTCCAGCCATGGAGAAGAGTTTAGACACTAGGAGAAGATAAGGAACACACCCATTATCCTGAAATCACATTAGGATTCTCTTTTTAACCTGTTCCTTAATACACTAGTGCTTAGGAAATCTATTGGAGGCAGAAGCAGTCAAGGGTAGCTTAGGGTTAGGGTTAGGGTTAGCGTACGGCTTAGGGTACGGGTTCGGTTACGGGTTCGGGTACGGGTTCGGGTACGGCGTAGGGTATGGGTTCGGTTTAGGGTTAGGGTTAGTTTGAGGGTTAGGGCTCGGTTTAGGTTACGGGTTAGGATTAGGGTACGTGTTAGGGTTAGGGTAGGGGTTAGGGTTAGGGTACGCGTTAGGGTTAGGGTAGTTATTAAACATATCCCACTCTCTAGATACCCCTTAGCACGTCAAGGTATATTATTTGGGGGTCCAGCCATGGAGAAGAGTTTAGACACTAGGAGAAGATAAGGAACACACCCATTATCAAGAAATCACATTAGGATTCTCTTTTTAACCTGTTCCTTAAAACACTAGTGCTTAGGAAATCTATTGGAGGCAGAAGCAGTCAAGGGTAGCTTAGGGTTAGGGTTTGGGTTAGCGTACGGCTTAGGGTACGGGTTCGGGTACGGGTTCGGGTACGGGTTTGGGTATGGCGTAGGATATGGGTTAGGGTTAGGGTTAGGGTTAGTTTGAGGGTTAGGGCTCGGTTTAGGGTACGGGTTAGGATTAGGGTACGTGTTAGGGTTAGGGTAGGGGTTAGGGTTAGGGTACGCATTAGGGTTAGGGTAGTTATTAAACCTATCCCACTCTCTAGATACCCCTTAGCACGTCAAGGAATATTATTTGGGTGTCCAGCCATGGAGAAGAGTTTAGACACTAGGAGAAGATAAGGAACACACCCATTATCAAGAAATCACATTAGGATTCTCTTTTTAACCTGTTCCTTAAAACACTAGTGCTTAGGAAATCTATTGGAGGCAGAAGCAGTCAAGGGTAGCTTAGGGTTAGGGTTAGGTTTAGGGTTAGGGTTAGGGTTAGGGTACGGCTTAGTGTACGGGTTCGGGTATGGGTTCGGGTATGCCGTAGTGTATGGGTTAGGGTTAGGGTTAGGGTTAGTTTGAGGGTTAGGGCTCGGTTTAGGTTACGGGTTAGGATTAGGGTACGTCTTAGGGTTAGGGTAGGGGTTAGGGTTAGGGTACGCGTTAGGGTTAGGGTAGTTATTAAACCTATCCCACTCTCTAGATACCCCTTAGCACGTTAAGGAATATTATTTGGGGGTCCAGCCATGGAGAAGAGTTTAGACACTAGGAGAAGATAAGGAACACACCCATTATCAAGAAATCACATTAGGATTCTCTTTTTAACCTGTTCCTTAATACACTAGTGCTTAGGAAATCTATTGGAGGCAGAAGCAGTCAAGGGCAGCTTAGGGTTAGGGTTACGGTGAGGGTTAGGGTTAGGGTATGGCTTAGGGTACGGGTTCGGGTACGGGTTCGGGTACGGCGTAGGGTATGGGTTAGGGTTAGGGTTAGGGTTAGTTTGAGGGTTAGGGCTCCGTTTAGGGTACGGGTTAGGATTAGGGTACGTGTTAGGGTTAGGGTAGGGGTTAGGGTTAGGGTATGCGTTAGGGTTAGGGTAGTTATTAAACCTATCCCACTCTCTACATACCCCTTAGCACGTCAAGGAATATTATTTGGGTGTCCAGCCATGGAGAAGAGTTTAGACACTAGGAGAAGATAAGGATCACACCCATTATCAAGAAATCACATTACGATTCTCTTTTTAACCTGTTCCTTAAAACACTAGTGCTTAGGAAATCTATTGGAGGCAGAAGCAGTCAAGGGAAGCTTAGGGTTAGGGTTAGGGTTAGGGTTAGGGTTAGGGTACGGCTTAGGGTACGGGTTCGGGTACGGGTTCGTGTACGGCGTAGGGTATGGGTTAGGGTTAGGGTTAGGGTTAGTTTGAAGGTTAGGGCTCGGTTTAGGGTACAGGTTAGGATTAGGGTTCGTGTTAGTGTTAGGGTAGGGGTTAGGGTTAGGGTACGCGTTAGGTTTAGGGTAGTTATTAAACCTATCCCACTCCCTAGATACCCCTTAGCACGTCAAGGAATATTATTTGGGGGTCCAGCCATGGAGAAGAGTTTAGACAGTAGGAGAAGATAAGGAACACACCCATTATCCTGCAATCACATTAGGATTCTCTTTTTAACCTGTTCCTTAATACACTAGTGCTTAGGAAATCTATTGGAGGCAGAAGCAGTCAAGGGTAGCTTAGGGTTAGGGTTACGGTGAGGGTTAGGGTTAGGGTATGGCTTAGGGTACAGGTTTGGGTACGGGTTCGGGTACGGCGTAGGGTATGGGTTAGGGTTAGGGTTACGGTTAGTTTGAGGGTTAGGACTCTGTTTAGGGTACGGGTTAGGATTAGGGTACGTGTTAGGGTTAGGGTAGGGGTTAGGGTTAGGGTACGCGTTAGGGTTAGGGTAGTTATTAAACCTATCCCACTCTCTAGATACCCCTTAGCACGTCAAGGAATATTATTTGGGTGTCCAGCCATGGAGAAGAGTTTAGACACTAGGAGAAGATAAGGAACACACCCATTATCAAGAAATCACATTAGGATTCTCTTTTTAACCTGTTCCTTAAAACACTAGTGCTTAGGAAATCTATTGGAGGCAGAAGCAGTCAAGGGTAGCTTAGGGTTAGGGTTAGGGTTAGGGTACGGCTTAGGGTACGGGTTCGGTTACGGGTTCGGGTACGGGTTCGGGTACGGCGTAGGGTATGGGTTAGGTTTAGGGTTAGGGTTAGTTTGAGGGTTAGGGCTCGGTTTAGGTTACGGGTTAGGATTAGGGTACGTGTTAGGGTTAGGGTAGGGGTTAGGGTTAGGGTACGCGTTAGGGTTAGGGTAGTTATTAAACATATCCCACTCTCTAGATACCCCTTAGCACGTCAAGGTATATTATTTGGGGGTCCAGCCATGGAGAAGAGTTTAGACACTTGGAGAAGATAAGGAACACACCCATTATCAAGAAATCACATTAGGATTCTCTTTTTAACCTGTTCCTTAAAACACTAGTGCTTAGGAAATCTATTGGAGGCAGAAGCAGTCAAGGGTAGCTTAGGGTTTGGGTTTGGGTTAGCGTACGGCTTAGGGTACGGCTTCGGGTACGGGTTCGGGTACGGGTTTGGGTATGGCGTAGGATATGGGTTAGGGTTAGGGTTAGGGTTAGTTTGAGGGTTAGGGCTCGGTTTAGGGTACGGGTTAGGATTAGGGTACGTGTTAGGGTTAGGGTAGGGGTTAGGGTTAGGGTACGCGTTAGGGTTAGGGTAGTTATTAAACCTATCCCACTCTCTAGATACCCCTTAGCACGTCAAGGAATATTATTTGGGTGTCCAGCCATGGAGAAGAGTTTAGACACTAGGAGAAGATAAGGATCACACCCATTATCAAGAAATCACATTACGATTCTCTTTTTAACCTGTTCCTTAAAACACTAGTGCTTAGGAAATCTATTGGAGGCAGAAGCAGTCAAGGGTAGCTTAGGGTTAGGGTTAGGGTTAGGGTTAGGGTTAGGGTACGGCTTAGGGTACGGGTTCGGGTACGGGTTCGTGTACGGCGTAGGGTATGGGTTAGGGTTAGGGTTAGGGTTAGTTTGAAGTTTAGGGCTCGGTTTAGGGTACAGGTTAGGATTAGGGTTCGTGTTAGTGTTAGGGTAGGGGTTAGGGTTAGGGTACGCGTTAGGTTTAGGGTAGTTATTAAACCTATCCCACTCCCTAGATACCCCTTAGCACGTCAAGGAATATTATTTGGGGGTCCAGCCATGGAGAAGAGTTTAGACAGTAGGAGAAGATAAGGAACACACCCATTATCCTGAAATCACATTAGGATTCTCTTTTTAACCTGTTCCTTAATACACTAGTGCTTAGGAAATCTATTGGAGGCAGAAGCATTCAAGGGTAGCTTAGGGTTAGGGTTACGGTGAGGGTTAGGGTTAGGGTATGGCTTAGGGTACGGGTTCGGGTACGGGTTCGGGTACGGCATAGGGTATGGGTTAGGGTTAGGGTTACGGTTAGTTTGAGGGTTAGGGCTCCGTTTAGGGTACGGGTTAGGATTAGGGTACGTGTTAGGGTTAGGGTAGGGGTTAGGGTTAGGGTATGCGTTAGGGTTAGGGTAGTTATTAAACCTATCCCACTCTCTAGATACCCCTTAGCACGTCAAGGAATATTATTTGGGTGTCCAGCCATGGAGAAAAGTTTAGACACTAGGAGAAGATAAGGAACACACCCATTATCAAGAAATCACATTAGGATTCTCTTTTTAACCTGTTCTTTAAAACACTAGTGCTTAGGAAATCTATTGGAGGCAGAAGCAGTCAAGGGTAGCTTAGGGTTAGGGTTAGGGTTAGGGCTAGGGTTAGGACACGGCTTAGGGTACGGGTTCGGGTACGGGTTCGTGTACGGCGTAGGGTATGGGTTTGGGTTAGGGTTAGGGTTAGTTTGAAGGTTAGGGCTCGGTTTAGGGTATGGGTTAGGATTAGGGTTCGTGTTAGGGTTAGGGTAGGGGTTAGGGTTAGGGTACGCATTAGGGTTAGGGTAGTTATTAAACCTATCCCACTCTCTAGATACCCCTTATCACGTCAAGGAATATTATTTGGGGGTCCAGCCATGGAGAAGAGTTTGGACACTAGGAGAAGATAAGGAACACACCCATTATCCTGAAATCACATTAGGATTCTCTTTTTAACCTGTTCCTTAATACACTAGTGCTTAGGAAATCTATTGGAGGTAGAAGCAGTCAAGGGTAGCTTAGGGTTAGGGTTACGGTTAGGGTTAGGGTTAGGGTATGGCTTAGGGTACGGGTTCGGGTACGTGTTCGGGTACGGCGTAGGGTATGGGTTAGGGTTAGGGTTAGGGTTAGTTTGAGGGTTAGGGCTCGGTTTAGGGTACGGGTTAGGATTAGGGTACGTGTTAGTGTTAGGGTAGGGGTTAGGGTTAGGGTACGCGTTAGGGTTAGGTTAGTTATTAAACCTATCCCACTCTCTAGATACCCCTTAGCACGTCAAGGAATATTAATTGGGGGTCCAGCCATGGAGAAGAGTTTAGACACTAGGAGAAGATAAGGAACACACCCATTATCAAGAAATCACATTAGGATTCTCTTTTTAACCTGTTCCTTAAAACACTAGTGCTTAGGAAATCTATTGGAGGCAGAAGCAGTCAAGGGTAGCTTAGGGTTAGGGTTAGGTTTAGGGTTAGGGTTAGGGTTAGGGTACGGCTTAGGGTACGGGTTCGGTTACGGGTTCGGGTACGTGTTCGGGTACGGCGTAGGGTATGGGTTAGGGTTAGGGTTAGGGTTAGTTTGAGGGTTAGGGCTCGGTTTAGGGTACGGGTTAGGATTAGGGTACGTGTTAGGGTTAGGGTAGGGGTTAGGGTTAGGGTACGCGTTAGGGTTAGGGTAGTTATTAAACATATCCCACTCTCTAGATACCCCTTAGCACGTCAAGGTATATTTTTTGGGGGTCCAGCCATGGAGAAGAGTTTAGACACTAGGAGAAGATAAGGAACACACCCATTATCAAGAAATCACATTAGGATTCTCTTTTTAACCTGTTCCTTAAAACACTAGTGCTTAGGAATTCTATTGGAGGCAGAAGCAGTCAAGGGAAGCTTAGGGTTAGGGTTTGGGTTAGCGTACGGCTTAGGGTACGGGTTCGGGTACGGGTTCGGGTACGGGTTTGGGTATGGCGTAGGATATGGGTTAGGGTTAGGGTTAGGGTTAGTTTGAGGGTTAGGGCTCGGTTTAGGGTACGGGTTAGGATTAGGGTACGTGTTAGGGTTAGGGTAGGGGTTAGGGTTAGGGTACGCGTTAGGGTTAGGGTAGTTATTAAACCTATCCCACTCTCTAGATACCCCTTAGCACGTCAAGGAATATTATTTGGGTGTCCAGCCATGGAGAAGAGTTTAGACACTAGGAGAAGATAAGGAACACACCCATTATCAAGAAATCACATTAGGATTCTCTTTTTAACCTGTTCCTTAAAACACTAGTGCTTAGGAAATCTATTGGAGGCAGAAGCAGTCAAGGGTAGCTTAGGGTTAGGGTTAGGGTTAGGGTACGGCTTAGGGTACGGGTTCGGTTACGGGTTCGGGTACGGGTTCGGGTACGGCGTAGGGTATGGGTTAGGTTTAGGGTTAGGGTTAGTTTGAGGGTTAGGGCTCGGTTTAGGTTACGGGTTAGGATTAGGGTACGTGTTAGGGTTAGGGTAGGGGTTAGGGTTAGGGTACGCGTTAGGGTTAGGGTAGTTATTAAACATATCCCACTCTCTAGATACCCCTTAGCACGTCAAGGTATATTATTTGGGGGTCCAGCCATGGAGAAGAGTTTAGACACTTGGAGAAGATAAGGAACACACCCATTATCAAGAAATCACATTAGGATTCTCTTTTTAACCTGTTCCTTAAAACACTAGTGCTTAGGAAATCTATTGGAGGCAGAAGCAGTCAAGGGTAGCTTAGGGTTTGGGTTTGGGTTAGCGTACGGCTTAGGGTACGGCTTCGGGTACGGGTTCGGGTACGGGTTTGGGTATGGCGTAGGATATGGGTTAGGGTTAGGGTTAGGGTTAGTTTGAGGGTTAGGGCTCGGTTTAGGGTACGGGTTAGGATTAGGGTACGTGTTAGGGTTAGGGTAGGGGTTAGGGTTAGGGTACGCGTTAGGGTTAGGGTAGTTATTAAACCTATCCCACTCTCTAGATACCCCTTAGCACGTCAAGGAATATTATTTGGGTGTCCAGCCATGGAGAAGAGTTTAGACACTAGGAGAAGATAAGGATCACACCCATTATCAAGAAATCACATTACGATTCTCTTTTTAACCTGTTCCTTAAAACACTAGTGCTTAGGAAATCTATTGGAGGCAGAAGCAGTCAAGGGTAGCTTAGGGTTAGGGTTAGGGTTAGGGTTAGGGTTAGGGTACGGCTTAGGGTACGGGTTCGGGTACGGGTTCGTGTACGGCGTAGGGTATGGGTTAGGGTTAGGGTTAGGGTTAGTTTGAAGTTTAGGGCTCGGTTTAGGGTACAGGTTAGGATTAGGGTTCGTGTTAGTGTTAGGGTAGGGGTTAGGGTTAGGGTACGCGTTAGGTTTAGGGTAGTTATTAAACCTATCCCACTCCCTAGATACCCCTTAGCACGTCAAGGAATATTATTTGGGGGTCCAGCCATGGAGAAGAGTTTAGACAGTAGGAGAAGATAAGGAACACACCCATTATCCTGAAATCACATTAGGATTCTCTTTTTAACCTGTTCCTTAATACACTAGTGCTTAGGAAATCTATTGGAGGCAGAAGCATTCAAGGGTAGCTTAGGGTTAGGGTTACGGTGAGGGTTAGGGTTAGGGTATGGCTTAGGGTACGGGTTCGGGTACGGGTTCGGGTACGGCATAGGGTATGGGTTAGGGTTAGGGTTACGGTTAGTTTGAGGGTTAGGGCTCCGTTTAGGGTACGGGTTAGGATTAGGGTACGTGTTAGGGTTAGGGTAGGGGTTAGGGTTAGGGTATGCGTTAGGGTTAGGGTAGTTATTAAACCTATCCCACTCTCTAGATACCCCTTAGCACGTCAAGGAATATTATTTGGGTGTCCAGCCATGGAGAAAAGTTTAGACACTAGGAGAAGATAAGGAACACACCCATTATCAAGAAATCACATTAGGATTCTCTTTTTAACCTGTTCTTTAAAACACTAGTGCTTAGGAAATCTATTGGAGGCAGAAGCAGTCAAGGGTAGCTTAGGGTTAGGGTTAGGGTTAGGGCTAGGGTTAGGACACGGCTTAGGGTACGGGTTCGGGTACGGGTTCGTGTACGGCGTAGGGTATGGGTTTGGGTTAGGGTTAGGGTTAGTTTGAAGGTTAGGGCTCGGTTTAGGGTATGGGTTAGGATTAGGGTTCGTGTTAGGGTTAGGGTAGGGGTTAGGGTTAGGGTACGCATTAGGGTTAGGGTAGTTATTAAACCTATCCCACTCTCTAGATACCCCTTATCACGTCAAGGAATATTATTTGGGGGTCCAGCCATGGAGAAGAGTTTGGACACTAGGAGAAGATAAGGAACACACCCATTATCCTGAAATCACATTAGGATTCTCTTTTTAACCTGTTCCTTAATACACTAGTGCTTAGGAAATCTATTGGAGGTAGAAGCAGTCAAGGGTAGCTTAGGGTTAGGGTTACGGTTAGGGTTAGGGTTAGGGTATGGCTTAGGGTACGGGTTCGGGTACGTGTTCGGGTACGGCGTAGGGTATGGGTTAGGGTTAGGGTTAGGGTTAGTTTGAGGGTTAGGGCTCGGTTTAGGGTACGGGTTAGGATTAGGGTACGTGTTAGTGTTAGGGTAGGGGTTAGGGTTAGGGTACGCGTTAGGGTTAGGTTAGTTATTAAACCTATCCCACTCTCTAGATACCCCTTAGCACGTCAAGGAATATTAATTGGGGGTCCAGCCATGGAGAAGAGTTTAGACACTAGGAGAAGATAAGGAACACACCCATTATCAAGAAATCACATTAGGATTCTCTTTTTAACCTGTTCCTTAAAACACTAGTGCTTAGGAAATCTATTGGAGGCAGAAGCAGTCAAGGGTAGCTTAGGGTTAGGGTTAGGTTTAGGGTTAGGGTTAGGGTTAGGGTACGGCTTAGGGTACGGGTTCGGTTACGGGTTCGGGTACGTGTTCGGGTACGGCGTAGGGTATGGGTTAGGGTTAGGGTTAGGGTTAGTTTGAGGGTTAGGGCTCGGTTTAGGGTACGGGTTAGGATTAGGGTACGTGTTAGGGTTAGGGTAGGGGTTAGGGTTAGGGTACGCGTTAGGGTTAGGGTAGTTATTAAACATATCCCACTCTCTAGATACCCCTTAGCACGTCAAGGTATATTTTTTGGGGGTCCAGCCATGGAGAAGAGTTTAGACACTAGGAGAAGATAAGGAACACACCCATTATCAAGAAATCACATTAGGATTCTCTTTTTAACCTGTTCCTTAAAACACTAGTGCTTAGGAATTCTATTGGAGGCAGAAGCAGTCAAGGGAAGCTTAGGGTTAGGGTTTGGGTTAGCGTACGGCTTAGGGTACGGGTTCGGGTACGGGTTCGGGTACGGGTTTGGGTATGGCGTAGGATATGGGTTAGGGTTAGGGTTAGGGTTAGTTTGAGGGTTAGGGCTCGGTTTAGGGTACGGGTTAGGATTAGGGTACGTGTTAGGGTTAGGGTAGGGGTTAGGGTTAGGGTACGCGTTAGGGTTAGGGTAGTTATTAAACATATCCCACTCTCTAGATACCCCTTAGCACGTCAAGGAATATTAATTGGGGGTCCAGCCATGGAGAAGAGTTTAGACACTAGGAGAAGATAAGGAACACACCCATTATCAAGAAATCACATTAGGATTCTCTTTTTAACCTGTTCCTTAAAACACTAGTGCTTAGGAAATCTATTGGAGGCAGAAGCAGTCAAGGGTAGCTTAGGGTTAGGGTTAGGGTTAGGGTACGGCTTAGGGTACGGGTTCGGTTACGGGTTCGGGTACGGGTTCGGGTACGGCGTAGGGTATGGGTTAGGTTTAGGGTTAGGGTTAGTTTGAGGGTTAGGGCTCGGTTTAGGTTACGGGTTAGGATTAGGTTACGTGTTAGGGTTAGGGTAGGGGTTAGGGTTAGGGTACGCGTTAGGGTTAGGTTAGTTATTAAACATATCCCACTCTCTAGATACCCCTTAGCACGTCAAGGAATATTATTTGTGGGTCCAGCCATGGAGAAGAGTTTAGACACTAGGAGAAGATAAGGAACACACCCATTATCAAGAAATCACATTAGGATTCTCTTTTTAACCTGTTCCTTAAAACACTAGTGCTTAGGAAATCTATTGGAGGCAGAAGCAGTCAAGGGTAGCTTAGGGTTAGGGTTAGGGTTAGGGTTAGGGTTAGCTTTAGGGTACGGGTTCGGTACGGGTTCTTGTACGGCGTAGGGTATGGGTTAGGGTTAGGGTTAGGGTTAGTTTGAGGGTTAGGGCTCGGTTTAGGGTACGGGTTAGGATTAGGGTACGTGTTAGGGTTAGGGTACGCGTTAGGGTTAGGGTAGTTATTAAACCTATCCCACTCTCTAGATACCCCTTAGCACGTCAAGGTATATTATTTGGGGGTCCAGCCATGGAGAAGAGTTTAGACACTAGGAGAAGATAAGGAACACACCCATTATCAAGAAATCACATTAGGATTCTCTTTTTAACCTGTTCCTTAAAACACTAGTGCTTAGGAAATCTATTGGAGGCAGAAGCAGTCAAGGGTAGCTTAGGGTTAGGGTTTGGGTTAGCATACGGCTTAGGGTATGGGTTCGGGTACGGGTTCGGGTACGGGTTTGGGTATGGCGTAGGATATGGGTTAGGGTTACGGTTAGGGTTAGTTTGAGGGTTAGGGCTCGGTTTAGGGTACGTGTTAGGGTTAGGGTAGGGGTTAGGGTTAGGGTACGCGTTAGGGTTAGGGTAGTTATTAAACCTATCCCACTCTCTAGATACCCCTTAGCACGTCAAGGAATATTATTTGGGTGTCCAGCCATGGAGAAGAGTTTAGACACTAGGAGAAGATAAGGAACACACCCATTATCAAGAAATCACATTAGGATTCTGTTTTTAACCTGTTCCTTAAAACACTAGTGCTTAGGAAATCTATTGGAGGCAGAAGCAGTCAAGGGTAGCTTAGGGTTAGGGTTAGGTTTAGGGTTAGGGTTAGGGTTAGGGTACGGCTTAGTGTACGGGTTCGGGTACGGGTTCGGGTATGGCGTAGTGTATGGGTTAGGGTTAGGGTTAGGGTTAGTTTGAGGGTTAGGGCTCGGTTTAGGTTACGGGTTAGGATTAGGGTACGTCTTAGGGTTAGGGTAGGCGTTAGGGTTAGGGTACGCGTTAGGGTTAGGTTAGTTATTAAACCTATCCCACTCTCTAGATAACCCTTAGCACGTCAAGGAATATTATTTGGGGGTCCAGCCATGGAGAAGAGTTTAGACACTAGGAGAATATAAGGAACACACCCATTATCAAGAAATCACATTAGGATTCTCTTTTTAACCTGTTCCTTAAAACACTAGTGCTTAGGAAATCTATTGGAGGCAGAAGCAGTCAAGGGTAGCTTAGGGTTAGGGTTAGGGTTAGGGTTAGGGTTAGCTTTAGGGTACGGCTTAGGGTACGGGTTCGGTACGGGTTCGGGTAAGGCGTAGGGTATGGGTTAGGGTTAGGGTTAGGGTTAGTTTGAGGGTTAGGGCTCGGTTTAGGGTACGGGTTAGGATTAGGGTACGTGTTAGGGTTAGGGTACGCGTTAGGGTTAGGGTAGTTATTAAACCTATCCCACTCTGTAGATACCCCTTAGCACGTCAAGGTATATTTTTTGGGGGTCCAGCCATGGAGAAGAGTTTAGACACTAGGAGAAGATAAGGAACACACCCATTATCAAGAAATCACATTAGGATTCTCTTTTTAACCTGTTCCTTAAAACACTAGTGCTTAGGAATTCTATTGGAGGCAGAAGCAGTCAAGGGAAGCTTAGGGTTATGGTTTGGGTTAGCGTACGGCTTAGGGTACGGGTTCGGGTACGGGTTCGGGTACGGGTTTGGGTATGGCGTAGGATATGGGTTAGGGTTAGGGTTAGGGTTAGTTTGAGGGTTAGGGCTCGGTTTAGGGTACGGGTTAGGATTAGGGTACGTGTTAGGGTTAGGGTAGGGGTTAGGGTTAGGGTACGCGTTAGGGTTAGGGTAGTTATTAAACATATCCCACTCTCTAGATACCCCTTAGCACGTCAAGGAATATTAATTGGGGGTCCAGCCATGGAGAAGAGTTTAGACACTAGGAGAAGATAAGGAACACACCCATTATCAAGAAATCACATTAGGATTCTGTTTTTAACCTGTTCCTTAAAACACTACTGCTTAGGAAATCTATTGGAGGCAGAAGCAGTCAAGGGTAGCTTAGGGTTAGGGTTAGGGTTAGGGTACGGCTTAGGGTACGGGTTCGGTTACGGGTTCGGGTACGGGTTCGGGTACGGCGTAGGGTATGGGTTAGGTTTAGGGTTAGGGTTAGTTTGAGGGTTAGGGCTCGGTTTAGGTTACGGGTTAGGATTAGGGTACGTGTTAGGGTTAGGGTAGGGGTTAGGGTTAGGGTACGCGTTAGGGTTAGGGTAGTTATTAAACATATCCCACTCTCTAGATACCCCTTAGCACGTCAAGGTATATTATTTGGGGGTCCAGCCATGGAGAAGAGTTTAGACACTTGGAGAAGATAAGGAACACACCCATTATCAAGAAATCACATTAGGATTCTCTTTTTAACCTGTTCCTTAAAACACTAGTGCTTAGGAAATCTATTGGAGGCAGAAGCAGTCAAGGGTAGCTTAGGGTTTGGGTTTGGGTTAGCGTACGGCTTAGGGTACGGCTTCGGGTACGGGTTCGGGTACGGGTTTGGGTATGGCGTAGGATATGGGTTAGGGTTAGGGTTAGGGTTAGTTTGAGGGTTAGGGCTCGGTTTAGGGTACGGGTTAGGATTAGGGTACGTGTTAGGGTTAGGGTAGGGGTTAGGGTTAGGGTACGCGTTAGGGTTAGGGTAGTTATTAAACCTATCCCACTCTCTAGATACCCCTTAGCACGTCAAGGAATATTATTTGGGTGTCCAGCCATGGAGAAGAGTTTAGACACTAGGAGAAGATAAGGATCACACCCATTATCAAGAAATCACATTACGATTCTCTTTTTAACCTGTTCCTTAAAACACTAGTGCTTAGGAAATCTATTGGAGGCAGAAGCAGTCAAGGGTAGCTTAGGGTTAGGGTTAGGGTTAGGGTTAGGGTTAGGGTACGGCTTAGGGTACGGGTTCGGGTACGGGTTCGTGTACGGCGTAGGGTATGGGTTAGGGTTAGGGTTAGGGTTAGTTTGAAGTTTAGGGCTCGGTTTAGGGTACAGGTTAGGATTAGGGTTCGTGTTAGTGTTAGGGTAGGGGTTAGGGTTAGGGTACGCGTTAGGTTTAGGGTAGTTATTAAACCTATCCCACTCCCTAGATACCCCTTAGCACGTCAAGGAATATTATTTGGGGGTCCAGCCATGGAGAAGAGTTTAGACAGTAGTAGAAGATAAGGAACACACCCATTATCCTGAAATCACATTAGGATTCTCTTTTTAACCTGTTCCTTAATACACTAGTGCTTAGGAAATCTATTGGAGGCAGAAGCATTCAAGGGTAGCTTAGGGTTAGGGTTACGGTGAGGGTTAGGGTTAGGGTATGGCTTAGGGTACGGGTTCGGGTACGGGTTCGGGTACGGCATAGGGTATGGGTTAGGGTTAGGGTTACGGTTAGTTTGAGGGTTAGGGCTCCGTTTAGGGTACGGGTTAGGATTAGGGTACGTGTTAGGGTTAGGGTAGGGGTTAGGGTTAGGGTATGCGTTAGGGTTAGGGTAGTTATTAAACCTATCCCACTCTCTAGATACCCCTTAGCACGTCAAGGAATATTATTTGGGTGTCCAGCCATGGAGAAAAGTTTAGACACTAGGAGAAGATAAGGAACACACCCATTATCAAGAAATCACATTAGGATTCTCTTTTTAACCTGTTCTTTAAAACACTAGTGCTTAGGAAATCTATTGGAGGCAGAAGCAGTCAAGGGTAGCTTAGGGTTAGGGTTAGGGTTAGGGCTAGGGTTAGGACACGGCTTAGGGTACGGGTTCGGGTACGGGTTCGTGTACGGCGTAGGGTATGGGTTTGGGTTAGGGTTAGGGTTAGTTTGAAGGTTAGGGCTCGGTTTAGGGTATGGGTTAGGATTAGGGTTCGTGTTAGGGTTAGGGTAGGGGTTAGGGTTAGGGTACGCATTAGGGTTAGGGTAGTTATTAAACCTATCCCACTCTCTAGATACCCCTTATCACGTCAAGGAATATTATTTGGGGGTCCAGCCATGGAGAAGAGTTTGGACACTAGGAGAAGATAAGGAACACACCCATTATCCTGAAATCACATTAGGATTCTCTTTTTAACCTGTTCCTTAATACACTAGTGCTTAGGAAATCTATTGGAGGTAGAAGCAGTCAAGGGTAGCTTAGGGTTAGGGTTACGGTTAGGGTTAGGGTTAGGGTATGGCTTAGGGTACGGGTTCGGGTACGTGTTCGGGTACGGCGTAGGGTATGGGTTAGGGTTAGGGTTAGGGTTAGTTTGAGGGTTAGGGCTCGGTTTAGGGTACGGGTTAGGATTAGGGTACGTGTTAGTGTTAGGGTAGGGGTTAGGGTTAGGGTACGCGTTAGGGTTAGGGTAGTTATTAAACCTATCCCACTCTCTAGATACCCCTTAGCACGTCAAGGAATATTAATTGGGGGTCCAGCCATGGAGAAGAGTTTAGACACTAGGAGAAGATAAGGAACACACCCATTATCAAGAAATCACATTAGGATTCTCTTTTTAACCTGTTCCTTAAAACACTAGTGCTTAGGAAATCTATTGGAGGCAGAAGCAGTCAAGGGTAGCTTAGGGTTAGGGTTAGGTTTAGGGTTAGGGTTAGGGTTAGGGTACGGCTTAGGGTACGGGTTCGGTTACGGGTTCGGGTACGTGTTCGGGTACGGCGTAGGGTATGGGTTAGGGTTAGGGTTAGGGTTAGTTTGAGGGTTAGGGCTCGGTTTAGGGTACGGGTTAGGATTAGGGTACGTGTTAGGGTTTGGGTAGGGGTTAGGGTTAGGGTACGCGTTAGGGTTAGGGTAGTTATTAAACATATCCCACTCTCTAGATACCCCTTAGCACGTCAAGGTATATTTTTTGGGGGTCCAGCCATGGAGAAGAGTTTAGACACTAGGAGAAGATAAGGAACACACCCATTATCAAGAAATCACATTAGGATTCTCTTTTTAACCTGTTCCTTAAAACACTAGTGCTTAGGAAATCTATTGGAGGCAGAAGCAGTCAAGGGAAGCTTAGGGTTAGGGTTTGGGTTAGCGTACGGCTTAGGGTACGGGTTCGGGTACGGGTTCGGGTACGGGTTTGGGTATGGCGTAGGATATGGGTTAGGGTTAGGGTTAGGGTTAGTTTGAGGGTTAGGGCTCGGTTTAGGGTACGGGTTAGGATTAGGGTACGTGTTAGGGTTAGGGTAGGGGTTAGGGTTAGGGTACGCGTTAGGGTTAGGGTAGTTATTAAACATATCCCACTCTCTAGATACCCCTTAGCACGTCAAGGAATATTAATTGGGGGTCCAGCCATGGAGAAGAGTTTAGACACTAGGAGAAGATAAGGAACACACCCATTATCAAGAAATCACATTAGGATTCTCTTTTTAACCTGTTCCTTAAAACACTAGTGCTTAGGAAATCTATTGGAGGCAGAAGCAGTCAAGGGTAGCTTAGGGTTAGGGTTAGGGTTAGGGTACGGCTTAGGGTACGGGTTCGGTTACGGGTTCGGGTACGGGTTCGGGTACGGCGTAGGGTATGGGTTAGGTTTAGGGTTAGGGTTAGTTTGAGGGTTAGGGCTCGGTTTAGGTTACGGGTTAGGTTTAGGTTACGTGTTAGGGTTAGGGTAGGGGTTAGGGTTAGGGTACGCGTTAGGGTTAGGTTAGTTATTAAACATATCCCACTCTCTAGATACCCCTTAGCACGTCAAGGAATATTATTTGGGGGTCCAGCCATGGAGAAGAGTTTAGACACTAGGAGAAGATAAGGAACACACCCATTATCAAGAAATCACATTAGGATTCTCTTTTTAACCTGTTCCTTAAAACACTAGTGCTTAGGAAATCTATTGGAGGCAGAAGCAGTCAAGGGTAGCTTAGGGTTAGGGTTAGGGTTAGGGTTAGCTTTAGGGTACGGCTTAGGGTACGGGTTCGGTACGGGTTCGGGTACGGCGTAGGGTATGGGTTAGGGTTAGGGTTAGGGTTAGTTTGAGGGTTAGGGCTCGGTTTAGGGTACGGGTTAGGATTAGGGTACGTGTTAGGGTTAGGGTACGCGTTAGGGTTAGGGTAGTTATTAAACCTATCCCACTCTCTAGATACCCCTTAGCACGTCAAGGTATATTATTTGGGGGTCCAGCCATGGAGAAGAGTTTAGACACTAGGAGAAGATAAGGAACACACCCATTATCAAGAAATCACATTAGGATTCTCTTTTTAACCTGTTCCTTAAAACACTAGTGCTTAGGAAATCTATTGGAGGCAGAAGCAGTCAAGGGTAGCTTAGGGTTAGGGTTTGGGTTAGCGTACGGCTTAGGGTACGGGTTCGGGTACGGGTTCGGGTACGGGTTTGGGTATGGCGTAGGATATGGGTTAGGGTTAGGGTTAGGGTTAGTTTGAGGGTTAGGGCTCGGTTTAGGGTACGTGTTAGGGTTAGGGTAGGGGTTAGGGTTAGGGTACGCGTTAGGGTTAGGGTAGTTATTAAACCTATCCCACTCTCTAGATACCCCTTAGCACGTCAAGGAATATTATTTGGGTGTCCAGCCATGGAGAAGAGTTTAGACACTAGGAGAAGATAAGGAACACACCCATTATCAAGAAATCACATTAGGATTCTGTTTTTAACCTGTTCCTTAAAACACTAGTGCTTAGGAAATCTATTGGAGGCAGAAGCAGTCAAGGGTAGCTTAGGGTTAGGGTTAGGTTTAGGGTTAGGGTTAGGGTTAGGGTACGGCTTAGTGTACGGGTTCGGGTACGGGTTCGGGTATGGCGTAGTGTATGGGTTAGGGTTAGGGTTAGGGTTAGTTTGAGGGTTAGGGCTCGGTTTAGGTTACGGGTTAGGATTAGGGTACGTCTTAGGGTTAGGGTAGGCGTTAGGGTTAGGGTACGCGTTAGGGTTAGGTTAGTTATTAAACCTATCCCACTCTCTAGATAACCCTTAGCACGTCAAGGAATATTATTTGGGGGTCCAGCCATGGAGAAGAGTTTAGACACTAGGAGAATATAAGGAACACACCCATTATCAAGAAATCACATTAGGATTCTCTTTTTAACCTGTTCCTTAAAACACTAGTGCTTAGGAAATCTATTGGAGGCAGAAGCAGTCAAGGGTAGCTTAGGGTTAGGGTTAGGGTTAGGGTTAGGGTTAGCTTTAGGGTACGGCTTAGGGTACGGGTTCGGTACGGGTTCGGGTAAGGCGTAGGGTATGGGTTAGGGTTAGGGTTAGGGTTAGTTTGAGGGTTAGGGCTCGGTTTAGGGTACGGGTTAGGATTAGGGTACGTGTTAGGGTTAGGGTACGCGTTAGGGTTAGGGTTGTTATTAAACATATCCCACTCTCTAGATACCCCTTAGCACGTCAAGGTATATTTTTTGGGGGTCCAGCCATGGAGAAGAGTTTAGACACTAGGAGAAGATAAGGAACACACCCATTATCAAGAAATCACATTAGGATTCTCTTTTTAACCTGTTCCTTAAAACACTAGTGCTTAGGAATTCTATTGGAGGCAGAAGCAGTCAAGGGAAGCTTAGGGTTAGGGTTTGGGTTAGCGTACGGCTTAGGGTACGGGTTCGGGTACGGGTTCGGGTACGGGTTTGGGTATGGCGTAGGATATGGGTTAGGGTTAGGGTTAGGGTTAGTTTGAGGGTTAGGGCTCGGTTTAGGGTACGGGTTAGGATTAGGGTACGTGTTAGGGTTAGGGTAGGGGTTAGGGTTAGGGTACGCGTTAGGGTTAGGGTAGTTATTAAACATATCCCACTCTCTAGATACCCCTTAGCACGTCAAGGAATATTAATTGGGGGTCCAGCCATGGAGAAGAGTTTAGACACTAGGAGAAGATAAGGAACACACCCATTATCAAGAAATCACATTAGGATTCTCTTTTTAACCTGTTCCTTAAAACACTAGTGCTTAGGAAATCTATTGGAGGCAGAAGCAGTCAAGGGTAGCTTAGGGTTAGGGTTAGGGTTAGGGTACGGCTTAGGGTACGGGTTCGGTTACGGGTTCGGGTACGGGTTCGGGTACGGCGTAGGGTATGGGTTAGGTTTAGGGTTAGGGTTAGTTTGAGGGTTAGGGCTCGGTTTAGGTTACGGGTTAGGATTAGGTTACGTGTTAGGGTTAGGGTAGGGGTTAGGGTTAGGGTACGCGTTAGGGTTAGGTTAGTTATTAAACATATCCCACTCTCTAGATACCCCTTAGCACGTCAAGGAATATTATTTGGGGGTCCAGCCATGGAGAAGAGTTTAGACACTAGGAGAAGATAAGGAACACACCCATTATCAAGAAATCACATTAGGATTCTCTTTTTAACCTGTTCCTTAAAACACTAGTGCTTAGGAAATCTATTGGAGGCAGAAGCAGTCAAGGGTAGCTTAGGGTTAGGGTTAGGGTTAGGGTTAGGGTTAGCTTTAGGGTACGGCTTAGGGTACGGGTTCGGTACGGGTTCGGGTACGGCGTAGGGTATGGGTTAGGGTTAGGGTTAGGGTTAGTTTGAGGGTTAGGGCTCGGTTTAGGGTACGGGTTAGGATTAGGGTACGTGTTAGGGTTAGGGTACGCGTTAGGGTTAGGGTAGTTATTAAACCTATCCCACTCTCTAGATACCCCTTAGCACGTCAAAGTATATTATTTGGGGGTCCAGCCATGGAGAAGAGTTTAGACACTAGGAGAAGATAAGGAACACACCCATTATCAAGAAATCACATTAGGATTCTCTTTTTAACCTGTTCCTTAAAACACTAGTGCTTAGGAAATCTATTGGAGGCAGAAGCAGTCAAGGGTAGCTTAGGGTTAGGGTTTGGGTTAGCGTACGGCTTAGGGTACGGGTTCGGGTACGGGTTCGGGTACGGGTTTGGGTATGGCGTAGGATATGGGTTAGGGTTAGGGTTAGGGTTAGTTTGAGGGTTAGGGCTCGGTATAGGGTACGTGTTAGGGTTAGGGTAGGGGTTAGGGTTAGGGTACGCGTTAGGGTTAGGGTAGTTATTAAACCTATCCCACTCTCTAGATACCCCTTAGCACGTCAAGGAATATTATTTGGGTGTCCAGCCATGGAGAAGAGTTTAGACACTAGGAGAAGATAAGGAACACACCCATTATCAAGAAATCACATTAGGATTCTGTTTTTAACCTGTTCCTTAAAACACTAGTGCTTAGGAAATCTATTGGAGGCAGAAGCAGTCAAGGGTAGCTTAGGGTTAGGGTTAGGTTTAGGGTTAGGGTTAGGGTTAGGGTACGGCTTAGTGTACGGGTTCGGGTACGGGTTCGGGTATGGCGTAGTGTATGGGTTAGGGTTAGGGTTAGGGTTAGTTTGAGGGTTAGGGCTCGGTTTAGGTTACGGGTTAGGATTAGGGTACGTCTTAGGGTTAGGGTAGGCGTTAGGGTTAGGGTACGCGTTAGGGTTAGGTTAGTTATTAAACCTATCCCACTCTCTAGATAACCCTTAGCACGTCAAGGAATATTATTTGGGGGTCCAGCCATGGAGAAGAGTTTAGACACTAGGAGAATATAAGGAACACACCCATTATCAAGAAATCACATTAGGATTCTCTTTTTAACCTGTTCCTTAAAACACTAGTGCTTAGGAAATCTATTGGAGGCAGAAGCAGTCAAGGGTAGCTTAGGGTTAGGGTTAGGGTTAGGGTTAGGGTTAGCTTTAGGGTACGGCTTAGGGTACGGGTTCGGTACGGGTTCGGGTAAGGCGTAGGGTATGGGTTAGGGTTAGGGTTAGGGTTAGTTTGAGGGTTAGGGCTCGGTTTAGGGTACGGGTTAGGATTAGGGTACGTGTTAGGGTTAGGGTACGCGTTAGGGTTAGGGTAGTTATTAAACCTATCCCACTCTCTAGATACCCCTTAGCACGTCAAGGAATATTATTTGGGTGTCCAGCCATGGAGAAGAGTTTAGACACAGGAGAAGATAAGGAATACACCCATTATCAAGAAATCACATTAGGATTCTCTTTTTAACCTGTTCCTTAGTACACTAGTGCTTAGGAAATCTATTGGAGGCAGAAGCAGTCAAGGGTAGCTTAGGGTTAGGGTTTGGGTTAGGGTACGGCTTAGGGTACGGGTTCGGGTACGGGTTCGGGTACGGGTTTGGGTATGGCGTACGATATGGGTTAGGGTTAGGGTTAGGGTTAGTTTGAGGGTTATGGCTCGGTTTAGGGTACGGGTTAGCATTAGGGTACGTGTTAGGGTTAGGGTAGGGGTTAGGGTTAGGGTACGCGTTAGGGTTAGGGTAGTTATTAAACCTATCCCACTCTCTAGATACCCCTTAGCACGTCAAGGAATATTATTTGGGTGTCCAGCCATGGAGAAGAGTTTAGACACTAGGAGAAGATAAGGATCACACCCATTATCAAGAAATCACATTACGATTCTCTTTTTAACCTGTTCCTTAAAATACTAGTGCTTAGGAAATCTATTGGAGGCAGAAGCAGTCAAGGGAAGCTTAGGGTTAGGGTTAGGGTTAGGGTTAGGGTTAGGGTACGGCTTAGGGTACGGGTTCGGGTACGGGTTCGTGTACGGCGTAGGGTATGGGTTAGGGTTAGGGTTAGGGTTAGTTTGAAGGTTAGGGCTCGGTTTAGGGTACAGGTTAGGATTAGGGTTCGTGTTAGTGTTAGGGTAGGGGTTAGGGTTAGGGTACGCGTTAGGTTTAGGGTAGTTATTAAACCTATCCCACTCCCTAGATACCCCTTAGCACGTCAAGGAATATTATTTGGGGGTCCAGCCATGGAGAAGAGTTTAGACAGTAGGAGAAGATAAGGAACACACCCATTATCCTGAAATCACATTAGGATTCTCTTTTTAACCTGTTCCTTAATACACTAGTGCTTAGGAAATCTATTGGAGGCAGAAGCAGTCAAGGGTAGCTTAGGGTTAGGGTTACGGTGAGGGTTAGGGTTAGGGTATGGCTTAGGGTACGGGTTTGGGTACGGGTTCGGGTACGGCGTAGGGTATGGGTTAGGGTTAGGGTGACGGTTAGTTTGAGGGTTAGGACTCTGTTTAGGGTACGGGTTAGGATTAGGGTACGTGTTAGGGTTAGGGTAGGGGTTAGGGTTAGGGTACGCGTTAGGGTTAGGGAAGTTATTAAACCTATCCCACTCTCTAGATACCCCTTAGCACGTCAAGGAATATTATTTGGGGGTCCAGCCATGGAGAAGAGTTTAGACACTAGGAGAAGATAAGGAACACACCCATTATCAAGAAATCACATTAGGATTCTCTTTTTAACCTGTTCCTTAAAAACACTAGTGCTTAGGAAATCTATTGGAGGCAGAAGCAGTCAAGGGTAGCTTAGGGTTAGGGTTAGGTTTAGGGTTAGGGTTAGGGTTAGGGTACGGCTTAGTGTACGGGTTCGGGTACGGGTTCGGGTATGGCGTAGTGTATGGGTTAGGGTTAGGGTTAGGGTTAGTTTGAGGGTTAGGGCTCGGTTAGGTTACGGGTTAGGATTAGGGTACGTCTTAGGGTTAGGGTAGGGGTTAGGGTTAGGGTACGCGTTAGGGTTAGGTTAGTTATTAAACCTATCCCACTCTCTAGATAACCCTTAGCACGTCAAGGAATATTATTTGGGGGTCCAGCCATGGAGAAGAGTTTAGACACTAGGAGAAGATAAGGAACACACCCATTATCAAGAAATCACATTAGGATTCTCTTTTTAACCTGTTCCTTAAAACACTAGTGCTTAGGAAATCTATTGGAGGCAGAAGCAGTCAAGGGTAGCTTAGAGTTAGGGTTAGGGTTAGGGTTAGGGTTAGCTTTAGGGTACGGCTTAGGGTACGGGTTCGGTACGGGTTCGGGTACGGCGTAGGGTATGGGTTAGGGTTAGGGTTAGGGTTAGTTTGAGGGTTAGGGCTCGGTTTAGGGTACGGGTTAGGATTAGGGTACGTGTTAGGGTTAGGGTACGCGTTAGGGTTAGGGTAGTTATTAAACCTATCCCACTCTCTAGATACCCTTAGCACGTCAAGGTATATTATTTGGGGGTCCAGCCATGGAGAAGAGTTTAGACACTAGGAGAAGATAAGGAACACACCCATTATCAAGAAATCACATTAGGATTCTCTTTTTAACATGTTCCTTAAAACACTAGTGCTTAGGAAATCTATTGGAGGCAGAAGCAGTCAAGGGTAGCTTAGGGTTAGGGTTTGGGTTAGCGTACGGCTTAGGGTACGGGTTCGGGTACGGGTTCGGGTACGGGTTTGGGTATGGCGTAGGATATGGGTTAGGGTTAGGGTTAGGGTTAGTTTGAGGGTTAGGGCTCGGTTTAGGGTACGTGTTAGGGTTAGGGTAGGGGTTAGGGTTAGGGTACGCGTTAGGGTTAGGGTAGTTATTAAACCTATCCCACTCTCTAGATACCCCTTAGCACGTGAAGGAATATTATTTGGGTGTCCAGCCATGGAGAAGAGTTTAGACACTAGGAGAAGATAAGGAACACAACCATTATCAAGAAATCACATTAGGATTCTCTTTTTAAACTGTTCCTTAAAACACTAGTGCTTAGGAAATCTATTGGAGGCAGAAGCAGTCAAGGGTAGCTTAGGGTTAGGGTTAGGGTTAGGGTTAGGGTTAGCTTTAGGGTACGGCTTAGAGTACGGGTTCGGTACGGGTTCGGGTACGGCGTAGGGTATGGGTTAGGGTTAGGGTTAGGGTTAGTTTGAGGGTTAGGGCTCGGTTTAGGGTACGGGTTAGGATTAGGGTACGTGTTAGGGTTAGGGTACGCGTTAGGGTTAGGGTAGTTATTAAACCTATCCCACTCTCTAGATACCCCTTAGCACGTCAAGGAATATTATTTGGCTGTCCAGCCATGGAGAAGAGTTTAGACACTAGGAGAAGATAAGGAATACACCCATTATCAAGAAATCACATTAGGATTCTCTTTTTAACATGTTCCTTAGTACACTAGTGCTTAGGAAATCTATTGGAGGCAGAAGCAGTCAAGGGTAGCTTAGGGTTAGGGTTTGGGTTAGGGTACGGCTTAGGGTACGGGTTCGGGTACGGGTTCGGGTACGGGTTTGGGTATGGCGTACGATATGGGTTAGGGTTAGGGTTAGGGTTAGTTTGAGGGTTATGGCTCGGTTTAGGGTACGGGTTAGCATTAGGGTACGTGTTAGGGTTAGGGTAGGGGTTAGGGTTAGGGTACGCGTTAGGGTTAGGGTAGTTATTAAACCTATCCCACTCTCTAGATACCCCTTAGCACGTCAAGGAATATTATTTGGGTGTCCAGCCATGGAGAAGAGTTTAGACACTAGGAGAAGATAAGGATCACACCCATTATCAAGAAATCACATTACGATTCTCTTTTTAACCTGTTCCTTAAAACACTAGTGCTTAGGAAATCTATTGGAGGCAGAAGCAGTCAAGGGTAGCTTAGGGTTAGGGTTAGGGTTAGGGTTAGGGTTAGGGTTAGGGTACGGCTTAGGGTACGGGTTCGGTTACGGGTTCGGGTACGTGTTCGGGTACGGCGTAGGGTATGGGTTAGGGTTAGGGTTAGGGTTATTTTGAGGGTTAGGGCTCGCTTTAGGGTACGGGTTAGGATTAGGGTACGTGTTAGGGTTAGGGTAGGGGTTAGGGTTAGGGTACGCGTTAGGGTTAGGGTAGTTATTAAACATATCCCACTCTCTAGATACCCCTTAGCACGTCAAGGTATATTATTTGGGGGTCCAGCCATGGAGAAGAGTTTAGACACTAGGAGAAGATAAGGAACACACCCATTATCAAGAAATCACATTAGGATTCTCTTTTTAACCTGTTCCTTAAAACACTAGTGCTTAGGAAATCTATTGGAGGCAGAAGCAGTCAAGGGTAGCTTAGGGTTAGGTTTTGGGTTAGCGTACGGCTTAGGGTACAGGTTCGGGTACGGGTTCGGGTACGGGTTTGGGTATGGCGTAGGATATTGGTTAGGGTTAGGGTTAGGGTTAGTTTGAGGGTTAGGGCTCGGTTTAGGGTACGGGTTAGGATTAGGGTACGTGTTAGGGTTAGGGTAGGGGTTAGGGTTAGGGTACGCGTTAGGGTTAGGGTAGTTATTAAACCTATCCCACTCTCTAGATACCCCTTAGCACGTCAAGGAATATTAATTGGGGGTCCAGCCATGGAGAAGAGTTTAGACAGTAGGAGAAGATAAGGAACACACCCATTATCAAGAAATCACATTAGGATTCTCTTTTAACCTGTTCCTTAAAACACTAGTGCTTAGGAAATCTATTGGAGGCAGAAGCAGTCAAGGGTAGCTTAGGGTTAGGGTTAGGGTTAGGGTACGGCTTAGGGTACGGGTTCGGTTACGGGTTCGGGTACGGGTTCGGGTACGGCGTAGGGTATGGGTTAGGGTTAGGGTTAGGGTTAGTTTGAGGGTTAGGGCTCGGTTTAGGGTACGGGTTAGGATTAGGGTACTTGTTAGGGTTAGGGTAGGGGTTAGGGTTAGGGTACGCGTTAGGGTTAGGGTAGTTATTAAACATATCCCACTCTCTAGATACCCCTTAGCACGTCAAGGAATATTATTTGGGGGTCCAGCCATGGAGAAGAGTTTAGACACTAGGAGAAGATAAGGAACACACCCATTATCAAGAAATCACATTAGGATTCTCTTTTAACCTGTTCCTTAAAACACTAGTGCTTAGGAAATCTATTGGAGGCAGAAGCAGTCAAGGGTAGCTTAGGGTTAGGGTTTGGGTTAGCGTACGGCTTAGGGTACGGGTTCGGGTACGGGTTCGGGTACGGGTTTGGGTATGGCGTAGGATATGGGTTAGGGTTAGGGTTAGGGTTAGTTTGAGGGTTAGGGCTCGGTTTAGGGTACGGGTTAGGATTAGGGTACGTGTTAGGGTTAGGGTAGGGGTTAGGGTTAGGGTACGCGTTAGGGTTAGGGTAGTTATTAAACCTATCCCACTCTCTAGATACCCCTTAGCACGTCAAGGAATATTATTTGGGTGTCCAGCCATGGAGAAGAGTTTAGACACTAGGAGAAGATAAGGAACACACCCATTATCAAGAAATCACATTAGGATTCTCTTTTTAACCTGTTCCTTAAAACACTAGTGCTTAGGAAATCTATTGGAGGCAGAAGCAGTCAAGGGTAGCTTAGTGTTAGGGTTAGGTTTAGGGTTAGGGTTAGGGTTAGGGTACGGCTTAGTGTACGGGTTCGGGTACGGGTTCGGGTATGGCGTAGTGTATGGGTTAGGGTTAGGGTTAGGGTTAGTTTGAGGGTTAGGGCTCGGTTTAGGTTACGGGTTAGGATTAGGGTACGTCTTAGGGTTAGGGTAGGGGTTAGGGTTAGGGTACGCGTTAGGGTTAGGTTAGTTATTAAACCTATCCCACTCTCTAGATAACCCTTAGCACGTCAAGGAATATTATTTGGGGGTCCAGCCATGGAGAAGAGTTTAGACACTAGGAGAAGATAAGGAACACACCCATTATCAAGAAATCACATTAGGATTCTCTTTTTAACCTGTTCCTTAAAACACTAGTGCTTAGGAAATCTATTGGAGGCAGAAGCAGTCAAGGGTAGCTTAGGGTTAGGGTTAGGGTTAGGGTTAGGGTTAGCTTTAGGGTACGGCTTAGGGTACGGGTTCGGTACGGGTTCGGGTACGGCGTAGGGTATGGGTTAGGGTTAGGGTTAGGGTTAGTTTGAGGGTTAGGGCTCGGTTTAGGGTACTGGTTAGGATTAGGGTACGTGTTAGGGTTAGGGTACGCGTTAGGGTTAGGGTAGTTATTAAACCTATCCCACTCTCTAGATACCCCTTAGCACGTCAAGGTATATTATTTGGGGGTCCAGCCATGGAGAAGAGTTTTAGACACTAGGAGAAGATAAGGAACACACCCATTATCAAGAAATCACATTAGGATTCTCTTTTTAACCTGTTCCTTAAAACACTAGTGCTTAGGAAATCTATTGGAGGCAGAAGCAGTCAAGGGTAGCTTAGGGTTAGGGTTTGGGTTAGCGTACGGCTTAGGGTACGGGTTCGGGTACGGGTTCGGGTACGTGTTTGGGTATGGCGTAGGATATGGGTTAGGGTTAGGGTTAGGGTTAGTTTGAGGGTTAGGGCTCGGTTTAGGGTACGTGTTAGGGTTAGGGTAGGGGTTAGGGTTAGGGTACGCGTTAGGGTTAAGGTAGTTATTAAACCTATCCCACTCTCTAGATACCCCTTAGCACGTCAAGGAATATTATTTGGGTGTCCAGCCATGAAGAAGAGTTTAGACACTAGGAGAAGATAAGGAACACACCCATTATCAAGAAATCACATTAGGATTCTCTTTTTAACCTGTTCCTTAAAACACTAGTGCTTAGGAAATCTATTGGAGGCAGAAGCAATCAAGGGTAGCTTAGGGTTAGGGTTAGGTTTAGGGTTAGGGTTAGGGTTAGGGTACGGCTTAGTGTACGGTTTCGGGTACGGGTTCGGGTATGGCGTAGTGTATGGGTTAGGGTTAGGGTTAGGGTTAGTTTGAGGGTTAGGGCTCGGTTTAGGTTACGGGTTAGGATTAGGGTACGTCTTAGGGTTAGGGTAGGCGTTAGGGTTAGGGTACGCGTTAGGGTTAGGTTAGTTATTAAACCTATCCCACTCTCTAGATAACCCTTAGCACGTCAAGGAATATTATTTGGGGGTCCAGCCATGGAGAAGAGTTTAGACACTAGGAGAATATAAGGAACACACCCATTATCAAGAAATCACATTAGGATTCTCTTTTTAACCTGTTCCTTAAAACACTAGTGCTTAGGAAATCTATTGGAGGCAGAAGCAGTCAAGGGTAGCTTAGGGTTAGGGTTAGGGTTAGGGTTAGGGTTAGCTTTAGGGTACGGCTTAGGGTACGGGTTCGGTACGGGTTCGGGTACGGCGTAGGGTATGGGTTAGGGTTAGGGTTAGGGTTAGTTTGAGGGTTAGGGCTCGGTTTAGGGTACGGGTTAGGATTAGGGTACGTGTTAGGGTTAGGGTACGCGTTAGGGTTAGGGTAGTTATTAAACCTATCCCACTCTCTAGATACCCCTTAGCACGTCAAGGAATATTATTTGGGTGTCCAGCCATGGAGAAGAGTTTAGACACTAGGAGAAGATAAGGAATACACCCATTATCAAGAAATCACATTAGGATTCTCTTTTTAACCTGTTCCTTAGTACACTAGTGCTTAGGAAATCTATTGGAGGCAGAAGCAGTCAAGGGTAGCTTAGGGTTAGGGTTTGGGTTAGGGTACGGCTTAGGGTACGGGTTCGGGTACGGGTTCGGGTACGGGTTTGGGTATGGCGTACGATATGGGTTAGGGTTAGGGTTAGGGTTAGTTTGAGGGTTATGGCTCGGTTTAGGGTACGGGTTAGCATTAGGGTACGTGTTAGGGTTAGGGTAGGGGTTAGGGTTAGGGTACGCGTTAGGGTTAGGGTAGTTATTAAACCTATCCCACTCTCTAGATACCCCTTAGCACGTCAAGGAATATTATTTGGGTGTCCAGCCATGGAGAAGAGTTTAGACACTAGGAGAAGATAAGGATCACACCCATTATCAAGAAATCACATTACGATTCTCTTTTTAACCTGTTCCTTAAAACACTAGTGCTTAGGAAATCTATTGGAGGCAGAAGCAGTCAAGGGTAGCTTAGGGTTAGGGTTAGGGTTAGGGTTAGGGTTAGGGTACGGCTTAGGGTACGGGTTCGGGTACGGGTTCGTGTACGGCGTAGGGTATGGGTTAGGGTTAGGGTTAGGGTTAGTTTGAAGGTTAGGGCTCGGTTTAGGGTACAGGTTAGGATTAGTGTTCGTGTTAGTGTTAGGGTAGGGGTTAGGGTTAGGGTACGCGTTAGGTTTAGGGTAGTTATTAAACCTATCCCACTCCCTAGATACCCCTTAGCACGTCAAGGAATATTATTTGGGGGTCCAGCCATGGAGAAGAGTTTAGACAGTAGGAGAAGATAAGAACACACCCATTATCCTGAAATCACATTAGGATTCTCTTTTTAACCTGTTCCTTAATACACTAGTGCTTAGGAAATCTATTGGAGGCAGAAGCAGTCAAGGGTAGCTTAGGGTTAGGGTTACGGTGAGGGTTAGGGTTAGGGTATGGCTTAGGGTACGGGTTTGGGTACGGGTTCGGGTACGGCGTAGGGAAGGTAGGGTTAGGGTGGGTTAGGGTAGGGTTACGGTTAGTTTGAGGGTTAGGACTCTGTTTAGGGTACGGGTTAGGATTAGGGTACGTGTTAGGGTTAGGGTAGGGGTTAGGGTTAGGGTACGCGTTAGGGTTAGGGTAGTTATTAAACCTATCCCACTCTCTAGATACCCCTTAGCACGTCAAGGAATATTATTTGGGTGTCCAGCCATGGAGAAGAGTTTAGACACTAGGAGAAGATAAGGAACACACCCATTATCAAGAAATCACATTAGGATTCTCTTTTTAACCTGTTCCTTAAAACACTAGTGCTTAGGAAATCTATTGGAGGCAGAAGCAGTCAAGGGTAGCTTAGGGTTAGGGTTAGGTTTAGGGTTAGGGTTAGGGTTAGGGTACGGCTTAGTGTACGGGTTCGGGTACGGGTTCGGGTATGGCGTAGTGTATGGGTTAGGGTTAGGGTTAGGGTTAGTTTGAGGGTTAGGGCTCGGTTTAGGTTACGGGTTAGGATTAGGGTACGTCTTAGGGTTAGGGTAGGGGTTAGGGTTAGGGTACGCGTTAGGGTTAGGTTAGTTATTAAAACTATCCCACTCTCTAGATAACCCTTAGCACGTCAAGGAATATTATTTGGGGGTCCAGCCATGGAGAAGAGTTTAGACACTAGGAGAAGATAAGGAACACACCCATTATCAAGAAATCACATTAGGATTCTCTTTTTAACCTGTTCCTTAAAACACTAGTGCTTAGGAAATCTATTGGAGGCAGAAGCAGTCAAGGGTAGCTTAGTGTTAGGGTTAGGGTTAGGGTTAGGGTTAGCTTTAGGGTACGGCTTAGGGTACGGGTTCAGTACGGGTTCGGGTACGGCGTAGGGTATGGGTTAGGGTTAGGGTTAGGGTTAGTTTGAGGGTTAGGGCTCGTTTAGGGTACGGGTTAGGATTAGGGTACGTGTTAGGGTTAGGGTACGCGTTAGGGTTAGGGTAA